>NW_026068052.1:410484-435623 GCF_014885135.2 Alexandromys fortis | reverse complement strand
CCCTCCCTAAGTGGCTTTGGTCATGGCATTTCATCACAGCAATAGTAACCCTAAGACATACATATAAAATTGCCACTAAGAAACCTATTGTTTTGTAAACAAACCTAAAAGAGTAACAAAAGAAAAAAGAAATTGGAGCCATCATACTATGTATTCTATAAAAGTACAAATATTATAGATCAGCCCAAATATATTAATAAATCAATAAAAAGAAAAGAATGGACCTGGCTTACATAAACTACCATTAAGTACTAAAGCAAAGTTGCTTACCAAAATGCTTTGGGGTAAAGGACTCTACACGTGTGAGACTGGCCAGAGATGCGGCCCAGTGGTGGAAGGCATATGTAGCATGCACAAGGCCCTGGGTCCAGCCTCAGCAACAAAACCCAAGTTGTATAAATGCACATATTTCTTATAGTGTTGTGGAATACTTTCATAACATATCACAGACATCATCTCAGTTACTTTTCAATTTACTGTGCTAAAATGCCCTTACAAAAGCAATTTATGGTTTATTTTGGCCCACATTTTAAGGTTCCAGTCCATAATGGTGGAAAAGTTATAGCAGCAAGTGATGTGGGAGTGATTTCTTATTAATAAAGAAACTGCCTAGGCCCATTGATAGGCCAACCCTTAGGTGGGTGGAGTAAACAGAACAGAATGCTGGGAGAAAGAAGCTGAGTCATTGAGTCATCATGATTCTCCTACCTGACACAGACGCAGGTTAAGATCTTCCCTGGTAAGACACCTTTTGGTGTTACAGGGATATTAGAAATGGGTTAGATCGATATGTAAGAGCTAACCAATAAGAGGCTTGGAACTAATGGGCCAGGCAGTGTTTAAAAGAGTACAGTTTCCGTGTAATTATTTTGGGGCATAAGCTAGCCATGCGGGCCGCCGGGTGCCGGGTGCCGGGGACGCAGCCTCGCCGCTCCTATCACTACAAGCAAGAGCTTGAAGTACCTGGTCAGTTGCATCCACAGTCAAGAAGCATAGCAGCAATAGGTTAGTTACTACATTGGGCCTGTCAACAACAGTCATGGGTAGTCATGGGTGGGAGAGGGGCTCACAAGCCCCCCCTTCCCTGCTGAACTATAGGATACTGAGTGATAGTGGAAGAGGGGAAGTCTTCGTCTGCTGTTGTGTACCCACTAGTTATCACACCAAGATCCAAGGATGGTTAGTTTCAATGCCACTGTCACAGAGATGGTCCTGGTCACAAACAAACATGAATGTGGGAAAGAAGCTTGTAGAGAGACTTGACATGAATGGAGGGAAATTAAAGAGGGAGGGGGCAAGAGTAACCAGACTGCATTACAGACACATACAAAATGGCCAAAGACAGACTCTCAGGCGAAGATTTACCTAGGGCTAAACCTAACCAACAAGCTAAACATCTCTACAGTAAAAAAGGTAAGACTTTTGAAGAAGAAATTAAAGGCAATTGAAGGGACTGCCCATCCCTAGGGATTGGTGGAATTAATACTGTGGAAATGGAATTGAAGCTAGGACTTAGCTGGCATGCACGAAGCCAGGCATGGTGGCGCAGTCCTTTAAGCCCAGCACTTGCGAGGCAGAGGCAGCAGGGTCTCTGTGAGTTTGGCACCAACCTGCTCTGCTCAGTGAGACTCTGTCTCAAAACAAAACAAGACATGGACATAGGAACCAGATTTGTAGGGAGTGGGAGGGGGAATTGAAATGAGAGAAAATAGAATGATTTTATAAATGCATGCAAATGTAAATTTAATTAATAAAAATGCTTGGAAAACAGTAAAAGGTCAGGCAAAGTAGCTCAGTGGGTAAAGGACTTTCTGCCAAGCCTGGCCACCTGAGTTCAATCCCTGAATCCTACATGATGGGAAGACAGAGATGACTCCTGAATGCTGTTTTCTGACCTCTACAGTTGGGCACACTAGAGCACACACACAAATCAAATAAATAAATGCAATATAAAAAATAAAGAATTTAGATAAGTAACTCCTAAAAAAAACTTTAAGAGTATTTTTTTTTTTGTATTTTCGAGACAGGGCTTCTCCATAGCTTTTTGGTTCCTGTCCTGGAACTAGCTCTTGTAGACCAGGCTCGCCTCAAACTCACAGAGATCCGCCTGCCTCTGCCTCTGCCTGCTTTTAAGAATCTTTAAACGTAAAAAGGACATGAACTGCTCGGAGGTGGTGGCACACACCTTTAATCCCAGCACTTAGGAGGCAGAGGCAGGCAGATCTCTGTGAGTTCGAGACCAGCCTGGTCTACAAGAGCTAGTTCCAGGACAGGCTCCAAAGGTACACAAAGAAACCCTGTCTCAAAAAACAAAAGAAAAACAAAAACAAAAACAAATGAACTAAAAGGCATAACTAAGTGAAAAAACTGATCATGTTTTGGGGAAGGAAAGAAGAGAGCAAGCAAATGTGTGTGCTCAGCTCCCTTTCTCCTTTTTTCTGCAGCTAGGGTCCTGTCCCAGGGGATGGAGCCACCCACATCTTCCTCCTTCAATTAACGTAATTAAGAAAATTTCATGCAGACATCCCCCCCAAGGCTCATCCCCTAAGTGGATCTGAGTTTCTTTAACTTGACAGTTGAGATTAACCTTCCAGGTACTATGCTGTTAAAATTCACAAGCTGTATCAGAGCGATGACTTGGAGAAGAAAGGACTTGCCCCCTGCCCTGTAAGCGTGACAAGTAGCGTTCAAGAGCCCATGAAAGGGAGAAGGAAGCTCACTCTACCAAATGGCCCTCTCATGTCTACACGTGGGCCATAGCTTACAAGCCTGCACTCATACATCAATATTTTTTTATAAATTCACATCAATTCGACTAAACCAGGTATCTCATACCTATAATCCTCACACTCAAATTCAAGATAATCCTCATGTACATAGCAAGTTCAAGAACAGCCTGGGCTACATGAGACCCTATCTCAAAACCAATTCAACAACACTGTGAGTATCCTGCTATCACAAACACACTCCATAGATGGAGGGGGGAAAGAGAGTGGGTAAAAAAAAAAGTCACATTTTTACGTATTGCTGAAATCTGAAAATACACTATTATTTGTTTGTTTCTTTGTTTTCTTTGGTTTGGTTTTTCAAGACAGGGTTTCTCGGTATAGCCCTGGCTGTCCTGAAACTCATTCTGTAGACCAGTCTGGCCTCACAGAGATCCACCTGCCTCTGCCTCCTGAGTGCTGGGATTAAAGGTATGTGCCATCACCACTTTTTTTGCTGATGTTTTGACCGCTTATTTCTTTTCAAGACAGTATTTTATTCTGTAGACCTGGCTGGCCTGAGCTAACTAGACCAAACTTATTGTTATCCTCCTGCCTCAGTCTCCTCAATGTTAGGACTAAAGGCACAAGACAGCACACTCTATCCTTTGGTTTGCTGTTTTAAGTGTTTGTCAGTACTGGATAGATTTGCACAAGCTGGATGAGGATCCACTAGGTGCCTGGTTTGAGACCAACCTGGACTACACGCGAATAAGTCTCAAAATCATTGTATAGTTAATGCTTAGCATGGATTCACCTCATCACACATATACACACACAATTAAAAAAATTGTTTTCGAGACAGGTTTCTCTCTGTAGCTTTGGAGCCTGTCCTGGAACTAGCTCTTGTAGACCAGGCTGGCCTCGAACTTACAGAGATCTACCTGCCTCTGCCTCCCGAGTGCTGGGATTAAAAGTGTTTGCCACCATTGCCTGGCTAATTAAAAAAATACATTTAAACTTTTATTTCTATGTATGTCACAGTGCACATGTTAAGGTCAGAAGACAACAGGATCTGGCCTTCGCCTTCCACCACGTGGGTCTGGGAGACGGAGCTCAGGTCTGGCTTGGTAGCAGGTGTGCCTTCACCTGCTAAGCCATCTTACAGCCTCTTCAAATCCAAATGGATTTTTGAGAAAGTGTCTCAAGTAGACCAGACAGACCTTGATCTTGCTATCTAACAATTCCCTGTCTAACTGAAGATGACCTTGAAATTCTGATCCTCCCGTCTCCACTTCTCTCCAGTGTTTGGAATTGCACCATCACCCCAGGTTTATGCAATGCTGGGGATCAAAACCAGGGCCTCATAAGTCTATCAGCTATTCTATCACGTGAACCATCCTTAGCTCCACCTCTCTACATTTAAAATTTTAAACCAATGAAAAGCAAACAACAACGAAAACAAGAGCTGAGTGCAGTGGCGTACACCTTTAATCCCAGCCCTCACTTAGGAAGCAGAGGCAGGAGGATGTCTGTGAGTTCCAGGCCAGCCAGAGCTACATAGTGATACCTTATCTCAAAAAAAAAAAAAAAAAAAAAAAAAAAAGCTAAAACATCTACTGTTTGGGGAGTGGGATTACCGGCAGCAGTAGGGATGAACGCAGATGCACTTTCTTGCCTGAAGCATCCTGAGGACTTCCTTAACCCTTTAGGGGCCTTGAGTTAGGGATCCTTATCTTCAACACAAAAAGAATTTCAGAATGAGCCAGTATGAAGCAAAGTTGGAGTGTATTAAAAATGAAAAGAAAGGTACTCAGGGAAAGAATAAGTCATAGGTGTGGAATTCTCAAAGGAGAGTCACAGTTTATTAAAAGACTTGTGTGTTCTCAAGTACGTGTATGTGGGTGTGTGTATTCTTTCACATATGTATACATGTACTGGAGGCTGGAGGATAACACTGGCTATCTTCAATCATTTTCCATCATACACACACACACACACACACAAACGTACATGTACATGTGTGTGTGTGTGTGTGTGTGGAGAGACAGACAGACAGACAGACAGACAGACAAGGTCTCTCCTTGAACCTGGAGCTCCCATTTCCACCAAAGTGGCTGGAACACAGGGATTAAGGAAGAGATGTGGGGGGCTGGAGAGATGGCTCAATAGCTAAGAGCAGTGGCTGCTTTTGAGAAGGATTCAAGATTCTGTTCCTGGTACTCACGCAGCAGTTCACAACCATCAGTAACTCCGATTCTGGGGATCTTATGCCCTCTTCTGGTCCCCATGGGTACTGCACACACATGGTGTATATGCAGGCAAAACACATAAAATAAAAATAAATGAAATGCATGTATACAAAATATAAATTTAAAAAAGAAATAAAATGCTCAGGGGAGAACTGAGACACACTCAAGTATGGACATAATCTTTGGTAGAGTCTCGGTGAAGTGTCTCACCAGGAGCCATATGTACCATTGCGTTGCTCTCAAGTTATATCTCAAAAGATTGCTGGGAAACTTTCTCCTCTATTCTTTCTCTTTTGTAATATTTCAGGGTGGCTCCAGAGGTGACTTGGATGGGATTACAGAAGCCACCAGGGTTGCACAGGGGCTTAGGACACTTCTGTTACTGTAATGGGGTTTCTGGTGAGGTTGGGTTTAGAACTGGGAAAGGAGAAAGGTCTTAAACAAGTATCACTAACTATGTAGGGATCCTTGCTTCTCAGTTGGAGAAAGGAATAAATGTGCAAGCACACACACACACGACTCCTGGATAAGGGCTCCTTTTCCCTTCATGTCTATAATTTCTTCTATTCTCCTCTCCTGCCTCAAGATAAAATGCATACAGCATATTAGATTTTTTGTTTTATATAACTTTTAAGTATTGTGACTATTGTGGTTTTAATTTCTTTCTCCTTTCCCTTATTTGTTGTATTTCACTTATTATGTGTTTGCATGTATGTGAATATTTGTCTGCCATGCTGCATGTGTGGAAGTCAGAGGGAAACTTCCGGAAACAGGCTCTGAGACCCAAACTCAGGCCCTCTGCAAGTGCCTCTTCCTCCTGAGTCATCCCACTAGCTTCCCTACAATTGCTTATTTTTTGTTTCAAAAGACTTTTTTTTGAGACAGGCTCTTACTCTATAGACTTGGTTGAACTCACACTCTCTGTATAGACCAGGTTGGCCTTGAATTCAACAAGGATCCACCTGCCCACCTGCCTCTGCCTCTGCCTTCTGCTTGCTGGGATTAAAAAACTTTTAAATTTCACAATAGTTTGGTGCCAGTAATCCTAGCTATTAAGGAGGCCCAAGCAGGAACAGCATTTGAGTTCACGCGCTCCAGACCAGCCTGGGCAACATAGTGAGACCCATTTCCAAACCAGAACAAAACTTTCAGAAGAAAGGAATATTAATAATTTTACCACAAAGAAATGATAAATGCATAAAGTGACAAATGTGCTCAATAGCCTGTTTAATTATCACACAATGTGTAATGTGCTAAAATTCACACTACACCCCATCAACACGAACAATTTTTCTTTGTCTCCTATAGTTTGGATATTTGTTTTAATTTGGGGGTTCACTATTCCCAAAGGCCCATATGTTAAAGGCTTGATCCCCAGCTCGGTGCTTTTGAAAGGTAGTTTGATCTTTATCCATGGGAAGGCCCGGCTTGCAGTTGTTGAGTGTGTGCCCTGGAAAAAGAAATAGGATGCTAGCCCCTCTTTCTCCCTCTCCTTCTTGCTCTGTCTGATTTCCAGCTACAACATTGAAGGACTTTGCTCTGCCACATACTCCCACCACGATGTGCCACTGCAGTCTGAGAGTGATACTGGTCTCAGACCGAAGCCAGCACACAAAAGAGTTCCACAATAGCCCGGAATGGAGTATAAGAAAGGTTTATTTATGGCCAGGCGGTGGTGGTGCACACCTTTAATCCCAGCACTTTGGAGGCAGAGGCAGGTGGATCTCTGAGTTCGAGGCCAGCCTGGTCTACAAGAGCTAGTTCCAGGACAGGCTCCAAAGCTGCAGAGAAACCCTGTCTCGAAAGAAGAAAAAAAGAAAAAAAGAAAAAAAAAGAAAAGAAAAAAAGAAAAAGAAAAGAAAAATTTATTTGGGGATAAACTCACAGAAAGAGTAATCATCTGAAGTCCTCTGCAGTACTGGGAACTGGAACCAAATCCAGTAGCCAAGAGACCCACACATTTTCTGTCTGCATTTATAGTACATGAGACCATGCCCAAAGTGGGCCGTTATCTTAAAGGCTATTGGCTTAAGGAGTTCCCACAACAGACTGAACCTTCTAAATCTACAAACCAAAACCAACCTTTCCTCTTTAAGAGATAATTTTCCTGAGGATCAGGAATTCAAGGCTAGCCTTGACTACATGACAGGTTTGAGGATATCCTGAACTATGTGATACTTTCTAAAACAAAAACAACTCCCCCCCCCAAAGAAAAGAACAAAAAAGAGTTGGTTTGCCTTAGGTATTTGTTAGAGTAATAGTTGAAAAGCTGAGCAGCACATAATCAATTAAAAACAAAGTGAAATTTAAACTGGGCTCAATGATACACATCTATAATCCCAACACTGAGTTGTAGAGGTAGAACATAGTGATGGAATGTAAGACCATTCTTAGCTACAAACTGAATTGAGGCCAGCCTTGGGTACATGAGATCCTCTCTCAAAAACAAACAATCATGTTTAGGAAAAAAAAAAGGGTTCAACAGTTAAGACTGGGTACTGCTGTTCCAGAGGACTCGAGTATGGCCCCCAACACCTGCATCAAGTGCTAACTCCACCTCCAAGGGGTCCAACACTCTCTGACCTCCAAGGGCACCCCTACATGTGAGTTATTCACTCACACATATAAATAAATATAATACAAATAAATCTTTAGGGTTTTTTTTTGTTTGTTTTTCAAGACAGTGTTTCTCTGTGGCTTTGGAGCCTGTCCTGGAACTAGCTCTGTAGACCAGGCTGGTCTCAAACTCACAAAGATCCGCCTGCCTCTGCCTCCCGAGTGCTGGGATTAAAGGCGTGTGCCACCACTGCCCGGCCTTTTTTTTTGTTGTTGTTGTTTGTTTTATTGAGTCAGGCTGGCCTCAAACTCATGGAGATTTGCCTGTCTCTGCCTCTCAAGTGCTGGGATTAAAGGTGTGTGCACCACCACCTGGCTTGCACCTGTTGTAATAGCTGCGGTGGGCTGTGTTCCTGCCCAGCCCTGCACGGCTAGCTTTATACCCGAAATAATTACACGGAAACTGTATTATTTTAAACACTGCTTGGCCCATTAGCTCTAGCCTCTTATTGTCTAGCTCTTACATATTGTTCTAACCCATTTCTAATGTTCTGTGTAGCCCATGAGCTGGCTTACCAGGGAAGATCTTAATCTGCGTCTGTCTGAAGTGGGAGAATCATGGCAACTGCCTGACTCGGCTTCTTTCTCCCAGAATTCTGTTCTGTCTACTCCGCTTACCTAATTTTATGTCCTATTAAAGGCCAAGCAGTTTCTTTATTAATTAACCAATGAAAGCAACAGATAGAAAGATGACCCTCCTCCATCATGCACCACCACCGACCAGCAATACAAATAAATCTTAAAAGAAAATAATTAAAGGGTAAAGAAAAAAGGGCAGAGAAACAAAATCAATAAATAAAATAACAAGACATTTTCTCTTTCAAAGTAAATTAAAGGGATGAAGACATATGTATCTCAGTTGGTAAAGGGTTTGCCTAACATACAGGCAAGCGTGAGTTTGACCCCCCAGCACTGCATAAACCAGGTATGGTGGTGCACGTGCCTAGATTTCCAGTACTTGGGAGGGTCAGTGATTCAAGGCCATAATCCCCTAAACAGATAATTGGAAATCAGTCTGGGATATCTGAGATCCTGGGCTATTTGAGAACTGGGCCTGAAGGCACAGATTGTAATCTTACCTGCTTGGGAGGCAGAAGCAGAAAGACTGCCTTGCAGGGCCTCCTTGGGTTATAGAGTGAGTTCAAGGCCAGTCTGGACTGATTGTTGAACCCTTGTCTCCAAGTACTAAATAGAGTTGTGGATATCGCGGAGTGTTTGTCTAGCATATGGGCAGCCCTGGGCTCAGTCCCATTCCCCACCCTCCCACAAATGCGCTGAACCTATAATAGGGGTGTCTGCCATCACACCAACTAACCAAGAGGCTGGAGCAGGAAGGTCAAGAGCTTGAGGCCAGTCTAGGTTACAGAGAAAAAACCTCATTCCAAAACTAAGCTGAAGTCACGAGAGTGGATGGGACCACTTAGGACCTAGATATGGTGGCATATACTTGCCATCCTTCCACTCAGGGCACTGAGGCAGGAGGATTAGAGTTCCAGGCCAGCCTGTGATATAATAATGAGCCCTTGTCTCATCCTCCCTACCATCCAAAAAGTATAAAAAGCAATAAGAACAAGACCAGAGGACAGAGACTGGGACTCAGAAGAGCATCAGCATTTCGGGGTCATTGTGAAAGGAAGGCATGGAGCAGTCAAAAACATTAGCAAGATAGAGCCAGACAAAAGGCATAGAGAACTAGCCAGCAGAACCTGCAAGCCTACAGTCATCACTCAGAGACAGGGACTAGCCACAAGTTCCAAACCAGCCTCGGCTACATAATACGACTCTCTCTCTCTCTCTCTCTCTCTCTCTCTCTCTCTCTCTCTCAAACAAAGCCATAAGAAACTACAAAATCATAGGTCACGGTGATGCACACCTTTAATTGCAGCACTCAGCAGACAGAGGCAGACAGATCTCTGTAAGTTCAAGGCCAGCCTGGTCTACAGGAGCTAGTCCCATGACAGTCAGGACTGCTCCACAGAGAAACCCTGCCTCAAAAATAAAATAAAATAAAATAAAGACAAAAGAAACCTACAAACCCACTAAAATTTATATTTAAGAGAAATATTTAATGACATTGTGATGAAACACCATGACCACAAGGAAATTGGAGAGGAAAGGGTTTATTTGGCTTAGACGGTAGTTCATCATCGAAATAAGTAAAGACAGGAACTCAAGGAGGGCAGGAACCTGGAGGCAGGAGCTGATGCAGAGGCCATGGAAGGGTGCTGCTTACTGGCTTGTTTCCCATGGTTTGCTCAGTCTGCTTTCTTATAGAACGCAGAACCACCAACCCGAGGATGATACCAGCCGTAATGGGCTGGGCCCTCCCTCATCAAGAACTAATTAAGAAAATGCTCTATAGGCTTGCCTCCAGCCCAGTCTTCTGGAAACGTTTTCTCAATTGAGGTTCCCTCCTCTCAGATGACTACAGCATGTGTCAATATTGACATAAAACGAGCCAGCACAACATTCTGATATGGCTGAGATATAATAGCAAGTGAGAAAGCAGGATTCAGAGTAACATACGGTGTGTGACGACAACTTCCTTTTCCGACAGTGGTGCTGGATATGGAGCCTAGGCAAGTACCTCGCAACTGGGCTGTACCCTTAGCCCTAAAGGTGTATGTGGATATTCGTCACTGAAAAAAATGTCTTCAAGGTTTCACACCTAGTATCTCAGGGGAGGAGAATTGTTACGGACTATTTTTATTTTCATCCTTGTGGTGGTTTGAATGTGATTGACCCCTATAACCTCATAGGGTGGCACTGTTAGAGGTGTGACTTTGTTGGAGGAAGTGTGTCACTGTGGGGGTGGGCTTTGAGGTTTCATATGCTCAGGGTACCACAGTGTCTCAGTCAACTTCCTGTTGCCTGCAAGATGTAGCACTCTCAGCCCCAGTGCCACATCTGCCTGCATGCTGCCATCCTCCCCATCATGATGATGATGGACTGAACCTCTGAAACTCTTAGTGAACCGCCCAAATTAAATGCTTTCTTTATAAGAGTTGCTGTGGTCATGGTGTCTCTTCACAGCAGTAAAAACCCCAACTAAGATAATCCTTATGGAACTTTTAAAATATTCTCTAGTTTTTTTTTTCTGGAAAGCCTATGCATTAGTTGAATAACCAGTAAATCTAAAATTAATATTTAAAAAGGATGGGTAAAGAAAGAAGACTGGAGAGATGGCTCAGCATTTAAAAGCACTAACTGATCTTCCAGAAGACCTGAGTTCAATTCCAAGCACCCACCGTGGCTATCAGTCTCTAACTCTATGTGGTGATTTGAAAGAAAATGGCCCCCGGAGGGAGTGGCACTGTCTTAGTTAGGGTTTCTATTCTCAGCTCCTTCTCCAGCACCATGTCTGCCTCCACACTACCATGTCCCACCATGATGATAACAGACTAAACCTCTGAAACTGTAAGCCACCCAATTAAATGTTTTCCTATATAAGAATTTCCATGGTCATGGTGTCTCTTCATAGCAACAGAAACCCCGACTAACACAAATTAAAAATCTTTTTTTTTTGTTTTGCTTTTGGTTTTCTGAGACAGGGTTTCTCTGTATGGCCCTGGGTGTCCTGGAACTCATTCTGTAGACCAGGCTGGCCCCAAACTCAGAGATCCATCTACCTCTGCCTCACAAGTGCTGGGATTAAAGGTATGAGCTGCCACTACCAGGCTGAAGTAAAATCTCTAAAATAAATAAAAATAGGAAGGAAATAGATTGGGATATGAACAGGTGCTAAAACTTTTGCTTGGTACATACCTAAAGCCCTAGGTTCTGTCCACAGCAAACTAGGCGTAGTGTGCATGCCTGTGATCCCAACAACTGGAATCTAAAGGCAGGAGGATCAGAAGTCCAAAAGCTCAAAATAATCCTTAGCTCCATGATGGTTCCATGCCAGCCTGGGCTACATGAGATTCTGCTTCAATTTTTTTTTTAATTTTTTTAATTTAACTTTATTTTATATGCATTGACATGAGATCCCTGGACCTGGAGTTACAGACAGTTGTGAGCTGCCATGTGGATGCTGGGAATTGAACCCGGGTCCTATAGAAGAGAAGTCAGAGCACTTAACCGCTGGGCCATTTCTCCAACCCTTCAAAAAAATTTTTTTAAGGAAAAGAATTTACTCAGTATGGTGATGGCACTTGTAACATCTCAATACTTAGGAGACTGAGGCAGGAAGATAAGTTTGAGGCTAGCCTGGACTACATAAAGAGTTTGCGGCCTGAGTTACAAAGTTAGACTCTATCTCAAAAAGTCAAATTAAACTGAGACTGGAGCGATATCTCCGCATTTCCGAGCACTGGCTAATCTTCCAGCAGACCTTGGTTTGATTTTCAGCATCCATATGGCGGCTCACAACCGGCTGTGAACACCAGTTCCAGGGGATCTAGCGCCCTTTCCTGGACGCAGACACCAGGCAAGCACATGTCGTGCAGACATACATGTGGGCAAAATCCACCTAAGCATAAAATAAAAGAATTAAATTAAAATGAAAAGTTAAAAAACAACAACAAGAAGAACGTTCCAAGGAAATAGGAGTGGCCAAACACCGTGGAGGGCTGGGGAACTTCATTCTGAAGTATGGCTAGAGGAGGACCTTGTAACCAGGCGGCTGCTGGAAATGATTTCAGTAGAGAGAGGAGTGGGAGCAGAAGGCACGTGGAGTGGAACCAAAGAAGGACTGGGAGATGGAAAAATAGGAACATCTCAGGCCAGTGAGATGGTGCAGTGGACAAAGACACTGTCTAAAGAGCCTGGTGGCCCACGTTTGATTCCCAGGACCCACACAATGGAAGGAGGGAGCTGACTCCCACAAATTGTCCTCTGACCTCCATGTGTGTACTGTGGAACGTGTACACATACATGCGTGCCAAGTAAAAAGGAATGAAAATGTTAATAATAAACAAAAAGAAATGGAGGCATCAAGCATAGAAGAAGTGTCTTTCAAAAATACAGTTGAGAAGGCTTGGAAAGAACTCGATGGTGGAATGTTTGCCTAACGCACTCAAGGACTCGGGTTCCATCCCCAACACCAAGCTGGGGCCGGGGAAACCACAAAAAATGAAAGCAAAAGGGTAGGAGTTCAGCTCTGTTATCAGCCAGACTGGGAGTCACATATGGTGTCCTTGAGACGCTACAGAGAGACAAGTGATGAAGGATTTCTGACACCCTGCAAGGGGTTCAGGTGCAGGACAGGAAGAGCGGCCCACCTCAGGGCACCAGCATCAGCAAAGGCTCTGCTACACTCAGAAACAAAGCTGCCACTGACAAAAACTGCAGAAAGTCCTCCAACGCTTGCCCTCAAGGACGGCAAGTCAAGCAGCTGCCTGTTTACTTGCAGTACATCTGCTTGGTGCCATCCCTTTGCTTCTGAATGAAATTTCCTTGAGAAAAAAAAAACCCACTACAGTGCTGCACACACAACCACGTCATTCAGAGTGCCAACTAATCTTCAGAGAAAGAGGCCCAAAAGCTTGTGATGGGTGTGAAGTAGCTACGGAAATGTTTGTGACTCACCCATACGGTAGCAGTGACTGCTTCCTTGTCGATACAAGAAGACCAGTCCCATAGGTGATATTGTTTCTCTAGGAATGAACCAAAGCTTGGTGTATTCCATGGCTCAGCCCAGCCCCGACACAGCGGGGTGAAATGTCAGCAAAGAGCAGTTAATGTTTATTGTAAAGCACTCACTCAGCTTCAGAAATCAATAATGGCCTGACTTTCTGCAGAGTGCCCCCACACTGGCAAGCCAAGTGCCACAGAACACTCATTTTCTTAGGAGACAATAAAACAGCTCAGTCATCTTCGTCTTTTGTGGAAGAAAAGCTGCACAAATAGAGGTACCTTCAGAGAGTCTGAAACCATTTATACCTGAAATGGGCCCCCCACAGACTGCTGGATAAGCCTGCTTCTGGGGTAAGCAGAATGAGCAGGATCCTAAGGAGCCAACAAGAAGAGGTTTTCACCTGAGGAAAGTTGGGGCAGCAGAGTCACCGAGGAGAAGCAGTCTTCGCTCAAGAGTGAGGCCAGGGTCAGGGTAGAAGGATGGAGACAGTCTTTGGCCTGGAGGCCCGAGAGAAGTACTGTCCCATTTAGGCTTTGGCTCGGAGCAGACTAAGGACAATAGGCTAAAAAGGTGTACCAAGGGGAGTAGGATGGAGCATGCCTGTAGCCCAGCGCCTGGGAAGCTGAGGCAGAAGAATGCTGAATTCAAGGCCCTCACAATGAAGGCACGCGGAAGCTGGGTGTGGTGGCACTCTCCTGTACCCCAGCATTTGGGAGGTGAAGGTGTGTGGGCCAGGAGCTCTGGATCCCTCTCCACTAAACACTGAGTTTCATGTCATCTTGGGCTGTGTGAGGCCCTGTCTCCAAAAGCCAAGATAAATTTAAAAAAGAAAGCATACAAAGCTATATGCTATTTCCCTTTGAGTTGCTCATGCGTTGTATAGGCCAGGCCCAGATAAACTGGCTTTATGGAGGCACCAAGGCATTCCAGAGGGACATCAAGGTTGGATGAAGTCTACTGCAGATGCTTCTCTGGACAAGGTGCTGGAATCCTCTATGGTGGAATTGTCCAGGAGCCTCAGCAACGGCATGCTCTAGCTCCTTGACCCTGATAAAACTGGTGGACATGTGTGGAAAGAGGTGGGGAACTTCAAGCAGAGGGCGATGGTGTTCCTAGGTTCTGCAGGTCAAAAGACCCTATGAATCAGTCCTTAGATGTGCATGGGCTTGGCTGGGGCAGGAAGAAGGCAGCCCTCGTTTTTTACCTGGACATTCCACCATCCCTCCCATGAATAATGTTTGCCACCCGAGGTCTGGGCCCAAGGGTGCTGTTGGCGCTACCCTGTCTAGTGATCTGGAAGTACTGACTAATTCGTGGAATTAGCAGGCATGGTGATTGTCGCTCCCGAGGCTAGGGGAGTCTGGGCAAGGCATTGGTGGGTTCTGTTGGCAAGCTTGACTAATCGAGAGGGGAGTAGGGTAGTCCAAAGTTTCTTTTAATAGGAACAGTGACTACAAGGGATCTACTTATGGTATATAGTTTATATGCTTTATTATTAATTTATTATTTTTATGTGTATGAGTATTTTGTCTAACTGTAAGTCTGTTTATAACATGCATGCCTGGTGCCCACAGAGGCCAGAAGAGAGCTTTGGATCCCTTGGAAGCCATGGAACTGGACTTACAGATGGTTGTGAGCCACCATGTGGGTCCAGGAATCAGACCCAGGTCCTCTGCTAGAACAAGGGCTCTTAACTGCTGAGTCATCTCTCCAGTCCCCTATGTTCCAATAAATCATCGGTCTGAGGTGTGGGTGATGGATGGGTAGATTTCTCCATAGAACACCCGGGGGAAGAAAACCTACAGGGGTACGCTGCCCTCGTGTAGATTGGATGATGACTGTGCACACACAGACTGGAAATGGAAGGGAATGTACTTTAACTATTCACAGCTTCATGGGCAGGACAGCAACTTATCAGTTGCTTGACCAACACAGAACAAGCTCAATTCTTCTGTGTCATTTGTGCCTCACCCTTCATGTTTGACACTTGGCCTCATTTTCTCAGGTCTGAGACTTGGACTTCTCTGTGATTACTTTGCCCTACCTTCTAAGTCTCTTGGGTGAAAAATCTAGCATGGAATTTAATGTGGGTGCTGTTCCTACGCCCATGTCTCTCCACGGGTTCTACCATGTTCTACATCAAGGGCATAGAGAAGAGGGTGTGGATACTGATTAGTAGGGCCCATGTTAAGCAATATTATGATAGGAGCCCCAGAGTTCCAAGTTTCCCATCTTTTCTTTCCTCCACTGTACATTTTATTTGATTATTTCGTGTGCGTGCATATGTGCCACTGCATATGTGTTTGTCTGTCCACCAGCCCTAGACCTGAGCTCGGAGCCAAAGGAGACCTATCCTCCTTGTCACTTGATGTTCCTCGTGTCTTTAGTCACGGGGATGGCAATCGAACTAGCAGAGTCTCTGGGGAAACCTTTAGAAAAATATTGACAATTACCTCCAGCTGGCCTCCTAAGAACATGCATTTCTGGTGCACGGATTCATCCATGTGATGACGTAGCCTTTTACAAGGACATGTAAATAAATAAGTAAGCACGTAAACAATAAATAACCATGACAATTGGAACTGCACAGCCACCTCCGTTTTCCCCAGGAGCCCGGGCTGAGGTGGGAACTATTGAAACGGTATGCAGATTTTCTGGGTCAACCATCTCCCCCATCCCATGAGACCCACTTAGGAAGCTTTTGCCTATGTGTATTGAAAACTGTCATTTGTACTGAAAAAGTGTACTTTTGACGCCTGAACCATACAGTGACGCTGTCTCATCGATCAAAGTCACCCAAAATGGCTCATTCTGTTTGGTAATGAAGCCCAGGGACATCCGGAGGCCGGACTCCCTGTGTGAGGCAGTGCGGCTGTCTGCCAGCTGAGACTGCTGTTGCTGAGGCAGCTGGCCACGCTCCTGTGACATCATGAGCAGATCTCTCTCACCGCTGTTTATGAAGCCCAGGCTTCTGAACTATGAAGGTGTTGCTGGCCAGATGTGCCCTACAGAATACAATCCGTTTTCTCCATCCTTTGTACCAGTCTTGGGTAGAACAGGGATGAGAGCCCTTGTTTGAGCTGACAATGGAGCAGTGCTGGAGACAGCAGGCTCATTGTCTTCAGGGCCTCTTACCTTGTGTGTGCAGGATCCAATGAGGAGCACCTTGAGTGGACTCCGGGAACTCACCAGGCTGACCTAAAATGCTTCAACACTGGCCCCCAAACATTCATTAGGAGAAGAAAGTCTGCTGAGGAGCCAAGGGAGAAGCTGCCTTTAGCTGCTTGTAGGGAGTTGATAGACAGGCCCTGCGCTGGAGCCCTACTCCCCCCACCCTCCCCCTTTCCTTCCTCTCTTGTGCAGCTTCTCAGCAAGGAAATGAGCTGAGTGGTAACAGGGCTTGGACAAGCTGGTTCCAACAGCAATCTTTTAAAATATTCATTTACATCAGGTAGTGGTGCATGTGCTTGGAAGGCAGAGGCAGGGGCATCGCTGTGAGTTCAAGGCCAGCCTGGTCTGCAGAGTGAGTTCCAGGACTGCCAGGGCTACATAGAGAAACCCTGTGTTGGAAAAAAAAATTACTTTTGATTTTTTTCTTTTGTTTTTAGTAATATCTTTTCATAGCCACAAACTACTCAAATAGACTTCCTGTGGCCCAGGAACTGCAAGCCTCTCAGAGAAGCCCTGCCCGAGTTCCTAGGAACCTTGAGTATGCTGATAATTGACCTGGAGTTTCCCTCTCAGGAGTTCTGCCTGCTCATCGAATAGGTCTGCCCACCATTTCTTAAAACATCCACAGCTTCCTGTCTCCTGAAATGTCCAGCCCCTCTGTGTCCTGTAACGAGTGTGGTCCTGCCTCTTTTGTGAATTCTACCCCTGGGAGCTATTCCCTGACTGTTGATCTCTCTGCCTATTTCACCCCTCCTTCTAGCTTATAGGGGACTGCTTCTTACTCACAGTCTTTTGTGTGTTTTGTTTAGGGTGTGTGGGTACTTTGAGACAGAGTCTCACTATGTAACTCTAAGAGGCCTGAACATCGCTATAGAGATGAGATCCAGAGTCTTCTGCCTCCACCTCCCAAGTACAGATCTCTACTACAGAGGTCTGCAAACATGCATCTCCATGCATGGCTCTTATTTTGGTTCTTCTTTCTTTTCTTTTCTTCCTCTTTTTTTTAAAGATTTATTTATTATTATATATATAAAATGTTCTGTCTGCATGTATACCTGCCCACCAGAAGAGGACATCAGATGGTTGTGATGGTTGTGAGCCACCATGTGGTTACTGGGAATTGAACTCAGGACCTCTAGAACAGCAGCCCGTGCTCTTAACCTCTGAGCCATCTCTCCAGCCCCAAGATTTATTTTCTTGTTGTACATAGTGGCACACACCTTTAATCCCTGCACTGGAGAGACAAAGACAGGCAAATCTCTGAGTTTCAGGCCAGCCTAGTCTACAGTGAGTTCCAGGACAGCCAGGACTGTTACACAGAGAAACCCTATCTTGAAAAACAAAACACTGACTTTATTTTAATTTATATTTATTATTTATGTATCTATCTTGTGTGTGGGTGTTATGTCCACATATATGTCCGTGGATTGCATGCGTGCCTGGTACCTGTGGAGGCCTGAAGAGGGCATCAGTTCTCTCTTGGGACTGGAGTTAAAGATCACTATGTAGGTCCTGGGAATTAAACCTTAGAGTCATCTCTCTGGCCCCAATTTAATATTACTTTTTTGCTAGTGTTAGCAAATTTAATATTACTCTTTTTTTGCTAGTTTGTTAGTCTATGAAGTCTGTGCCATGTGTGTCTAGGTGTCAGACAGTTATGAGTTGCCCAATGTGGGTGATGGGCACCCAACGTAGATCCTCTGAAGAGTAGTAATTGAGCCATCTCTCCAGACCCTTACACCAATTATTGTTGTTGTTGTTATTCTTAACTAGTTTATGTTGATGAACATTTTGCCTGCGTGTCTCTGTGTAACATGTGAGTTCCTGATGCCCATGGAGGTCAGAATAGGGCATCGAATCCTCTGGAACTGGGAGTTACAGATGGTAGCTGAAATATGGGTGCTGGAATCAAACCCAGGTTCTTCAGAAGAGCATCCAGTGCTCTTAACCTCTGAGCCATCTTCCCAGCCTCTTAGGCCAGTTCTTGATGGAAACTGCAGAGCGCATCAACTCTGGTGTAGTGCTAATGCCAGAGTGCCTGGGTTCAAATCCAGCCTTGTTACTTACTAGCCGAGAGACCTTAGCTATGTTACTATGTTACTGCTCCTCTCTGTGCCTTAATTCCTCAATAACACAGTAATATTACTTCATAGAATGAGTTTGGGGCTCGAAATAGAACTTGCAAAAACAGTTTGGACACTGCCATTCAGCCATTAAGTACTCAAAAAAATGCTACCCTTCCATCCACTCCAGCCCATACTGAGCAAGAATCACTAAGAATCAAAATGACATTTATCACCCTCATGGCACCCCAGGGATTTTGGCTTGGTGTCATATACCAACTTCCGCAGACACTCACTAAAGGAATTCCCTAGCTGACTTTAAATTCTGCCAGTGCTCTGAACCCCTGGCTGACTGGAAGACAGCTCCTTGCTGTCCCACAGGTAAGCCTTGCTCATTTCTGCTCTGTGCCTTTTCTCATGCAGTTCCTCCTCCTTGGAATTCTAGCTCTACCTTCTCCCTTCCCATCTTTTCCTTATCTGTTCAAACCTTGCCTCATCTAAGAAACCTTCCCTGACTATATCAGTTTCTTCTTACTAGTTTTCTTTTTTATCCTTCTCTCCTATTTTATATCCCAACTGACTGCAGCTTCCCACCCCCTCCACTCCTCCCAGTCGGCCCACTTATATCTCTCCTCTCCCCCAGATCCACTCCTCCTCCATTTCCCTTCAGGGAGCAGGCCTCCCAGGGGCATCAACTGAAGTTGGCATAACAAGTTATGGTAAGACTAGGCACAAACCCTCATACCAAGGCAGGACAAAGCAACACCCTAGGGGGAAAAGGGTCTCAAAAGCAGGCAAAAGAGTCAGAGACAGCTCCACTCCCACTGGTAGGAGTCAGTCCTACAAGAACACCAAGCTATACAACCATAACACATATGCAGAGGTCCTAGCTCAGACCCATGCAGGCTTTGTGATTGTTTCAGTCTCTTTGATTCCCTGTGAGTCCGGCTTAGTTGATTCTGTGGGTTGTGTTTTCCTGTTGTCCTCAGCCCCTCTGGCTCCTAGAATCCTTCCCCCCACCTCTTCCTGGGGGGAGGGTTCCTTGAGCTCTCTGCATAAATGTTTGGCTTTGGATCTCTGGTCTGTTCCCATCAGCTCCCAGAGGAAGCCTCTCTGACAACGACTGGGCTAGGCACTGATCTATTGAGTATAGAAGGTTATCATTAGGAATCAACTCATTGACTTTTTTTTTTTTTTTTTTGCCAGTGTGTTTGGTTCTAGCCTATGTCTCTGGGCTACCCAGCCTTGGTTTCTGGCCATCAAAGGGGGCTGCCTCTTGTGGCATAGGCCCATGAGTTAGACCAGTGGCCATTGGTTGACCACTCCCACAAGTTCTGCACTACCTTGTAGATTCCAGGGAGTTCCCACTGCACTAGGTTTCCACAAAGTCCTCCAAATCCCCCCAGTTCAAACTCATCTCTCCTCATATTCGCTCCCTCCACCTTCCCCCCACTGACACCTGATCCCTCTGTTCCCATCCCCCCCATCCCCATCTACCCACGAAATCTCTTCTAGTTCCCTTTCCCAGGGAGAAACACGCATCCACCCTTGCACCCTCCTTGTTACTTGGCTTCTCTGGGTCTGTGTGGATTCTAGCCTGGTTTTCTTTACAGCTAATACCCACTTAGGAGTGAGTACATACCATGTTGTCTTTCTGGGTCTGAGTTCCTTACTCAGGATGATTAATTTTCTAGTTTATTCATTTACCTAAGACTTTCATGAGGTCATTGTTTTCTATAGCTGACTATTATTCCATTGCATAAACATACCACGTTTTCTTTATCCATTCATTGGCTGGGAGACGTCGAGGTTGTTTCCAGGTTCTGGCTATTACAAATGAAGCTACTCTGAACAAAGTTGAGAAAATGTCCTTGTGGTAAAATGGAGTGTCCTTTGGGTATATGCCTAAGAGTGGTTGGTATAGCTGGGTCTTGAGGTAGACTGATTCCCAATTTTCTGAGGAACCCCTATATTGGTTTCCATAGTGGTTGTACAAGTTTACACTCCCACCAGCAATGGAGGAGTGTCCCCCTTGCTCCATATCCTTTCCACCATGAGCTGTCACCTGTGATTTTGATCTTAGTCACTCTGAGAGGTGTGTTTCTCTGTGTAGCTCTGGCTGTCCTGGATGGAACTCACTTTGTAGACTAGGCCGCCTGCCTCTGCCGGCCTCTGCCTGCTTCTGTCTCCCAAATGCTGGGACTAAAGGTGTGTGCCACCACCACACCCAGCCCTATATCAGTTTCTTCTTCTCTTCCCCTTTGAATTCCCTCCCAGTCAGAATCGGGAACCATGTTGCCAGAAAACACAAAGCAATCATTTGGGTCTTGGTCACGTAGCCTCAAGAGGTTATTAAATTCCGTTAGCTTGTTTGAGGATGTGTTGGACATTCAACACAAAGCTAAGTACATGCACTGGGCCCCACCTCCAGCCCAATAAACACTTTAAGAATCAGCATGTTCTCTCTTCCCCTGCCCCCTTGACCCCAGCACGTAGCCTCATGCTGGCTTCCCCGTAGGTATCCAGTAAAGACTCAGCTGCTGACATATCTGGCATAACTCAGATTTGGCTGCGGGAAGCTGGGGCCCTGGCTTGATTTCTGGCAGTGAGTTCAATCAGAAGGTAGGAAGCTGGTTCTGCTGACTTCACGTGTTTCCTCAGTGGTTCAGTTTGCAGAATGAGCAGGGTCCTCAGGTGAGCCCTTCGCTGTAGAGACCTTGAGACTAAATGGATCCTTCGGTTAATGGTTGACACTGTCTGTTTATCTAAATGATTGCCAAGAGTCCTGGCTTGCCGATGGCACACTTTGTGGATTAACTGCTTTGGTCCCAAGAGTAGAAGATAATTTCTAGGTTTTTATGGTTTTGGTATGTAACTGGAAATAGTGTAGTCTGTCTCCAGCTAGTAAGCTACTTACGGACAGTAAGTAGATGCTACCCTGGTATTGCTATATAGGGAGGGAGCAAGGCCGTCCTCCATTTTGACCTCAGGCATTTTGTCCTCTCAATTATCCATAGTTTTAGAGGCTGGGATCTAGAAGAGATAGCATCCAGCACCAGAGTGCTCTCTGCTGCTTGCCCACACAGTGGGCCCCCTGAAGGCCGAGAGTCGGGCAGAGCTGAGGGATGTAACGCAGTCAAGTCCAGTTCAGTACCTCAGATAGGGCCCAACATGACATTCTGGTGACAGTGATGCTTCTCTTCCTCTGGAACAGGGCAAGAACTCTAGGTCCAAATCCATTGGGAGCTCAGGGATCAATCTTGTTTAATGATTGTGTGTGGGACAGGGGTGGGGCTGGTTAATGTTTCTCTGCTTCCTCTTGGGCTATGGGCCACGTAAAGCTCCGGTCCTGGACTTATTGTCCCTCCCCTGGGCTGGGCTTTGACAGTACCTAGTGGCATTGAACAGACACGCCTGCATACATTCCCTGGGAAAAGGTAGCTGCAACCAGGTGTGGCAGTGCCTGGGAGGTGAGGAGTGTGGGGAGGGAGGGGGGCTACGGTGGGCTGATGTGGTGCTGGGGTCGAAATGCTGGCTGGAGAGAAGCCTGGGTCTTATCTTCTGACTTCAGCATTCAGCCACTTGGGGCCTTTCTGTGCTTCCCTCTGAGCTGGGGTGGCGTCCTCCTGCCAGGTGCCCAGGCTGCTTAGATTCTCTCTTCAGCCTCCAACTCCTACCTTCTTTCCAGGCTCCGTGTTCTTCTTTCTCCCTTTTCTCAGCCAAAGATTCTTCTCTTGCCATGGGGTCAGAGTCCCAGGAAGACAGACTTGAAGAACCTGAAACATAAGGTGGCCAAGTTTGCTTTTCCAAGACATTCTCTGGCATGCAGGGTCAGGGTTCTGTGGGACTGTCAGACAATGCCACATGCCGCTTTCTTTTCTGGGCCACAAGGTAAAGCAGGCACGAATCTGACATGGGCCTGCTAACAGGGCCAAGGATGTGGGAGCATGCCTTTCCATTTGCTTGAGTGGGGGGCAGGCAAGCTCAAGCTGGACTTGGTAACTGATGGTTTGAGGATTTACTAGAAGGGTGGCTCCCAGCTGTTAAGAAGCCATTCCAGCTGGCAGAATCCACGGACTTAGAGAATGAGATGGGGGAAAGAGAACATACACAAAAGGTTTTGTTTTGTTTTGTTTTTGAGACAGGATCTCCCTAAGTAGCCTTAGCTGGCCTTGAATTTGCTATATGAACCAGTCTGGGCTCAACTCAGATCCTCCTGCCTCTATCTCCTGAGTGAGTACTAGGATTAAACGCATGGACCAACCAGCCCAGCCACAAAAGAAGTTTTAATAGGCAGAAACCATTGGTAAGGGACCCAGTCTGGGAAGAGGGGCCAATATGCTTTGCAATCTGAGTTGTACCACTTGTTTACCGGCTGTGTAATGAGTTAGAGTGTTTGCCAGGCATAGCGGCTTATGTCTATAATCCCGGTTCTCAGAAGACTCGAGGCATGAGGATTGTGGGTTCGAGACTAAATCTGGTTACATGTGTGAACTGGGGTTGTTTGGAGGACGAGAGTTCATGAGCATGCAATTCCTGATACTCGGGGAACATTCTATAAATGGTGGCTGTCACAATGAGCCCAAACAACACTAGCAAGTGAAGTGGATGATGGAGGAGCAAATAGCAATAAGCCAAGCATTGAAAAGAAAAGGAATGTCAGCAGAAGCCTTCTGAAGAGGCTGGGGTGGGGGGGGGGAGAAAAGTGAACGCACTAGACTGGTCATGGTGAGCAAGCCTGACCATGACAGATTGATGACGGGGTGGACACTAAGTCAGTACCTGAGATTCTATAGAACCATGGGGTGGAGGCGTGAAGATAACAGGGAAAAGACAGAGACAGGTGAGGCTGGCTTTAATCACACCACCCTGAGGAAAGCGTCCCCAAATTCAGAAGGAAGTCCCTTCCTGACTATGGGTGGTCTGTGAGACAGGAAAGAACATAGAGTTTGGGTTAATTTTTTTTCTTTTTATTGTTTGTTTTTGAAATAGGATCTTATGTAGTCTAGGCTGGCCTCAGACTTACTAAGTAGCTGAGGATAACCTTGAACTCCTGATCCTTCTGCTCCCACCTCCACAGAACTGGGAACAAATACACAAGTACTACCGCTTCTGGGGATTGAACTCAGGGCTCCTGCCAACTAGGTAAGCACTCTACCAACTGAACCACATCCTCAACCCTGGTGTCTGGGCCTGAGTATAATAACCTTATCCAGTCCCACCAGCATCGCGTTGCCCAAACCCACAAAACACAAGGAGTCACATGCAGGTGGAAAGAGTGACAGGGTAGGAAGGGAGACTGAGGTGGTAAATGCGTCATGTGTGCACACACATGCCAACACGCACAGGAGTACGGCTTTGGGGCTGTGTGCCCTGTCTCAAAGCAAACATTCCTTCAGAAAAGGGGCCCTCAGAAGCAGCGCTCTGCGCAAAAGCTTTGAGGTCAGAGCAAAATCAATTTGCAATCTGATTCCATTAGTTGGCAGTAGAGCAATTGCCAGTGAAGCAAGTTACTGAACCCCTCTCTCTCTGCCTCAACTTTCTGGTCTGAAAAATGGGGATGACATTACAGAACTTTTTGTGAGTTCCTGCTTTTGTTCTGTGCCCAGGGGCTGGGCAAACCAGAATTCAAAGCCTGACAAGGCCTCAGAAACCCCATCTAATTAAACACAGAGCAAATCATGCCTGCTGCAACTCAAACCATATCAATAGCTGGACTTTAACCTAAAGTCAGGAAAACAGTTTGGATTTCAAAATCAGGTCACTCCTCTGGATGTTTTTAAAATACAGCCTTGAGGTACTGGTGTTGACATAGACAAAGCAAAAATTGAAACCCCAGTGCCCACACAAGGGTTCTCAGAGGTCTCAAAGGGAGCTATTGGCTGTGTCCCAGAAAAGTCAAAGTAAGAGGCAAAGAATTTCTTAGAAGGACCTAGAAACTTGAGGTTGATCAGGAGGTTTATGGGGCACCTCTGAGGGGAAATAGAGAGAAAACACCTATGTTTGCTTTGGGGTTCATGGGAACAGCCTGAGAAAAGGAAAATGAACTAAATCAGGAGGCCAGAGGAACCCTGGGAAAGAAGCTTTGAATCTTCTCGGCCCTGAACCAACATGGAAAGAAAAGTGGTAACTCTGTAAGATGCTGTAGCATTTACAGAGGGGGGGGGGGGAAGGTAGAACTTAACAATTTAAAAAAAAGCTATGGGGCTGGAGAGATGGCTCAGTGGTTAAGAGCACTGGCTGCTCTTCCAGAGGTCGTGAGTTCAATTCCCAGCAACCACATGGTGGCTCACAGCCATCTATAATGAGATCTGGTGCCCTTTTCTGGCATGTGGGCATACATGGAGGCAGAATGTTTTAATAAAAAAAAAGCTATAGACAAAATGTGGACTCTCACATCAGCTCTACCTCCCTCAAAGGCCATCTCTGTGACTGCACGGTCCTAGGGAATGACCCTTTCTTTTTTTTTTGTTTTTTTGTTTTGTTTTGTTTTGTTTTTCAAGACAGGGTTTCTCTGTAGCTTTGGAGCCTGTCCTGGAACTAGCTCTTGTAGACCAGGCTGGCCTCAAACTCACAGGAATCCGCCTGCCTCTGCCTCCCAAGTGCTGGGATTAAAGGCGTGTACCACCACCGCCAGGCGGGGATGGCCCTTTCTGCCTCAGTTTCCTCCTCCATGACAAGAGGCTGAAAATAACATCCTACCTCTCCAAGATGTTCCTTAATCTTTTTCTTTTATATTGTTAGCCTATTTACATGT
>NW_026068052.1:396707-409860 GCF_014885135.2 Alexandromys fortis | reverse complement strand
TTATTATTATTATTATTATTTTAGAGGTGGGAGGATTGAGACAGGCTCTCTCTATGTAGCCCTAGCTGTCCTGGAACTCACTGACTCACTGTAGATAAGACCGACCTCAAATTCATTAGAGACCTTTCTGCTCTGCTTCCTGAGTGCTAGGAATAAAGGTGTAAGATACCACAACCCACTCTTTTTGGTTTTTGAAACAAGGGAAGTCTCACTTTGTAGCCCTTGCTAGAACTCACTTTGTAGACTAGGTTGGCCTTGAACTCAAAGCAATTTGCCTGCCTGGCAAGCCCTTTATTAAAAAAAAAAAAAAAAAAACTAAATGAAGAAGAAACACCATGTAGAGAAGTAACTCATGTCCCGTAGGCTGTCCCTTCTTCCTCTCCTCTTGCTTTATTTTTGTGACTGGACCTCCCTAAGTTGCATAGACTGGACTAGAAAACTCTTGCTTGTTTTCATTTTTTTAAAATATGTGCGTGAGCTTCTCTGTGTGTGTTTGTGTGCTAAAACATGGCCACATTGTAATCCAGGTTGGCCTTGAAATCACAGTGTAACTGAGGCTGGCCTTGACCTCTTGACCCTCGACTTTCCAAGTGCTGAGATTACAGGTGTGCATCGTAGTGCCTGGCCTTAGTCTAAAGCTTCTGAGCTCGTGGGCCTCCTCCCTTAACTGGCACACCCCAGATAGCCAGAATACAGGTGTGTACCACCTGTGAGGCTCCTCCCTTAACCAATCACACCCCAGATAGCCAGAATACTGGCATGTGCCACCTGTGAGCCTCCTCCCTTAACCCTCACACCCCAGATAGCCCGACTACAGGTGTGTACCACCTGCCCTCATCTCCTGTTTCTTTTCTCTCACTCCCCAACATTTCCAGTAACTATTTCACTGCCTCTTCCCTCTATAACCACGAGAGGCACCCAGAAGTGATTACAAGGCTTCTTCCTGCACCAGCCACCCCTGTTGTGGAGGTGCCCTGGGTAAGGCCGAAAATGCACTGCGTTTGCTACATCTCTGTAGGTCCAGGCCTGAGGTGCTCTCATCCAGCTCCCTGCCTCTAACACAATCTCCTTTCAACTTCAATGGCAGAAGTGGTGGGAGGTGGGGAGAGGCCTTCTTTGTCTGCCTAAGGGAGAGAGAATTTCCTCCCTAGAATCATTGGCAGACTCATAAGCAGGAGGTTACAATATGCACTTGACACTGGGGCCAGGGCAGCAACTGAGCTGTTTGTTCTATGGCAGATACTCTAGGTGGTTACACATTACTGGAGAGAAAAAGGAGAAATGTGGGCTTAGCGGGACCATTTGGCTGCCTAAGGCAGTATTGTTTCCTCTTCCAGAGACAGTTCTTAACCCCTTGATAACCACTTGAGAAACTGGAGCAGGTATCTTCATTGACACCCGTGGCAACCCTGGGCGTGGGCGCCATTAATGGATGAGCAAGCAGGCCCATGGAAAGTCAGTAAATAGCCCAAGGTGAAGAATCAGGATGCAAACAGAAGCTACATGACCCGTGCATAATTCTTTGTCTAACCTGCTACTTGCCTGATGGCTTTATCACTGGGCTTGTTCTCACCATGAGCCCACCTGCCTACCCCCTGGAGAAGGGTCCCTTTCCTGCAGCTTAAGGATAGTCAGAGTTTGCTGGACAGCTTCCTTATTTTCATGTGTTTCAGGGTGACATCAAATTAGCCTTCTTTCCTTCTTTAATGGCTAGCTTTTTCTTTGGCTGGCACCATCTGCAAAAGCGCAAGGAGCCTGCTGCTGTGAGATTCTAGTCTGCTTCAGACTCCTTTGTACTTCATCTTTTTAGCCAGGTGACTTTGAGTGGATAACAGGATTGTTGAATGGGTCAAAAGGAAGAACGCTTGGGGAAGTGATTACTGCACTTCCTGGCTTGATAAACTCGATGCCCCACGTTTCCTCCCTTCTGGCACATTCATACCCGGAAGGGGACCCAAGACTAGGAAAACTCCTGCTGACTCTTGTTTCTGGTAGAAATATGGAAGAGGGCTTTAGTCCAGAGACTCCTGGCTCCCTGGGGTCCCGGCTTCCATGCACCTGTGTTCTATCTCCCTCCCCCAGAGGCATTATTCTGGTAGGGCCATGGGGCGGGTGCGGCGATGGACCGGGCGGGCACAGAACAGGTGGGTGAAGGCTGGGTGTCCGGCGCTGGGACACAAGTGCTCTGTGTGAAGGGTGGGCGGAAGTCAGGGCGTTTGATCTGAATTCTAAAGGGTGTTGTTCAGCGCCCCACAAAGGTCCCATTGTACAGACACTGGGTATAAAGCAGCATATGACTCTCCAGCACCGGGAGGCGATGAATTGGGACGCAGGCGCGACCACAGGGACCACTCCCCCTACACAGACATGAGACCATAGGGGAGCTGTCTGGGTGGCCTCAAGGATAGGCGCTCCCCGAGGTAACCGGGCTTTCTGGGTTTGCCATAAGTCAGGAGCAAAGTAGCTAGCTGGGGGAGGAGAGCCAGAAGAGCTGGCTAAGAGCAGAACTAGACAGGCCTGGTGAAGCGAGGGACTCAAGAGGAAAGAATGCTGGATGTATGAGAAGAAAGGGGATGGGACTCAGAGAGGTCAAGTCAAGCGAATGAGAAGGAAAGCCTGGCGCCAAGAGGGATGGATGAGGAAAGCTATGACTATCCTTGTTTTCCCGTCACGGGCTCTTGGAAGAGATGGGGGCGGGGGGGGGCAGCATTACTTTGCCCAGCTTCCTGCCCTAACCTTCTGACAGTTTGCTTCCTGCCTCTTGTCTCACAGGTGTGAATGAGGCAGGATGAACTGGACGGGTTTGTACACCTTGCTCAGTGGCGTGAATCGGCATTCTACCGCCATCGGCCGAGTATGGCTGTCGGTCATCTTCATCTTCCGAATCATGGTGCTGGTGGTGGCTGCGGAAAGTGTGTGGGGCGATGAGAAATCTTCTTTCATCTGCAACACCCTCCAGCCTGGCTGCAACAGCGTCTGCTATGACCAGTTTTTCCCCATCTCCCACGTGCGCCTGTGGTCCCTGCAGCTCATCTTGGTTTCCACCCCAGCTCTCCTCGTGGCAATGCACGTGGCTCACCAACAGCACATGGAAAAGAAAATGCTACGACTCGAGGGTCTCGGGGACCCCCTCCACCTGGAAGAGGTGAAGAGGCACAAGGTCCACATCTCAGGGACACTGTGGTGGACCTATATCATCAGCGTGGTGTTCCGGCTGCTGTTCGAGGCAGTTTTCATGTATGTCTTCTATCTACTCTACCCCGGCTATGCCATGGTGCGACTGGTCAAGTGTGAGGCCTACCCCTGCCCCAACACAGTGGACTGCTTTGTGTCCCGCCCCACCGAGAAAACCGTCTTCACTGTCTTTATGCTCGCCGCCTCCGGCATCTGCATTATCCTCAACGTGGCAGAGGTGGTGTACCTCATCATCCGGGCCTGTGCCCGCCGTGCTCAGCGCCGCTCCAATCCACCCTCCCGCAAGGGCTCGGGCTTCGGCCACCGCCTCTCACCTGAATACAAGCAGAATGAGATCAACAAGCTGCTGAGCGAGCAGGATGGCTCTCTGAAAGACATACTGCGCCGCAGCCCTGGCAGCGGGGCCGGGCTGGCTGAGAAGGGCGACCGATGCTCAGCCTGCTGATGCCCATGTACCAGGCAACCTCCCATCCCACCCCTCCCTCACCCAGCCCTGGCCTGCCCCTCCTTTTCCTATGCCGGTGAGCAGGCCTCTGCCTGCTAGGGATTACTCTATCAAAACCTTCCTTCTCTCCCTACTCCCTTCCTTGGAGAGCCTTCTGTCTAAGAACTAGCCTGCTGGGGAGTGGAGAGCCACCTCTGCAGCAGGGCTCAAGGTTACTGAGGGTGTGGGTAGCTCTTTCTGCCTGGACCCCTTCCTCTTCCCTCTCCCTCTCCCTGGGGAGATGAGATGCTCTGTCGGTGTTTCCAATTATGAAACTAATCTTAACCCCCATGCTGTGAGGTACCCCACTTCGGGAGTCACATCAGTGGGGAGGGATGTGGGCAAGCGGAGTGGAGGAGGGGCTCTGCATTGTGGGTGGAGAAGGGAGGGGAACAAGCACAGGAAAAGGAAGACCGGTGCTTGCCTTGCTGTCTGCGGCAGGGGCGGGCCAGGAGAAGAAGACCATGTGAGGGAGTTAGGGAGGGAGAAGCGGGCAGATAACTGGAGTGGGGGTTGGTCAGGGCTGCCCCCAGTCCCCAGTTCCCAAGGCCTCTCTCTCTCTCTCTCTCTCTCTCTCTCTCTCTCTCTCTCTCTCTCTCTCTCAATGAATGTTACACATTAAACAGGATTTTACAGTAAATGAAGAGGTGCTTTGAGTGTTTGTTGAAGTTCTTTCTCCTGCACCCTCCTTTCTGACCTCCCCCTGGATAAGCAGGCCTTGGTTGGCATTTTGCTGATCAAGAAAAGAAAAGGGCAGAAGGAAGAGTGCCTTCCCTTGAAGCTGCAAGCAGGAGCCTGGCAAAGCCACCCATGGAGCCGTCTTATTCTTATTCTGGCTTGTTTACTTATTTCTTTTCTTTTTCATTGTTTATAGCCTATTGGTATCTCATTCACATGCCTCCTTTCTTTTGTTTAAGAATAAATGACAGCCTCCTCTAGAGAGACAAGAAATAAATGCTACAGAACCATCGAGAGAGAGAGAGAGAGAGAGAGAGAGAGAGAGAGAGAGAGAGAGAGAGAATGACAGAGTGTGGTATACTTTTCTTGGCTACCTCAGATAGCTAGGCTAGGCCCTTCTGCTACACTTCTGAGACAGCTATCCCCTTCCTCCCTGGACATTCACCCTCTGGTGCCCTGCAAGCCCCTGACCTCTCTTTCCTCTGGATATGGCCTCTAATTCCATCTGTCTTCCCCGTGTCCCTCCCTTTTCCCTCTCTGAATCCATGCTCCCCAGGACTCCATCAGAGGTCAGGCATGTCCAACAGAAGTTTCCTTGCCAGGACCCTCCTCCCCCTGTCAACTATTGGAGGAAAAGCTCCAGGCTTGGAACTTGACAAAGCAGAGTTCAAATCCTAGCTGTGTCTGTCTCTATTTGCAAGGTGTGTCCTTTCCCAAGCCTGTCTCCCTGTGTGCACACAAGGGCTGGCCCACACCTCTCATCCTCCCTCCCATATTTGTCTGTTTCTTAAGGACCCCTCCCCAGCCTCACAGGGTTTTCCCCCACTGCCACTGCCCACACAAAGGGTGCCTCAGGGTCCAAGCCCCTCCCCCCCAGCAAAGTTTCCTCCTCAGCTTTCCCATCTCTGAGCTGGACAGAGCATTGGCCACTTCCTCTCAGAGTAACATGGAGGAAACAACAGCAGAAATGAAGAAAATCAGGTGTGACCGCATCAGAATTGTTTTCCCTCTGTCAGTCAATTTTTCCTTTCTAAGAGAAAGCATAAAATACAAAACCAGGAAACAAGCAGGGTGCTTGTCTGTAATCCCATCGCTCAGGAAGTGGAAGCAGGAAGATTGAGGCAAATTAGAGGCCAGCCTGAGGTACGTAGTGCCAAGTCAGCTTGGGCTATGGTGTAAGACCCTGCCCCAGGAACAACAGCAAAACCACTCCCATCCTATACGAAGTCTCCTTTCTCCTTAGAAACTAACATCACACTCTGTCAGTGGAGAGGTCCTTATGTGCCTGACACGAGGGCCGCAAAATTCCTCTTCCCATAGAAATCCATCCCCTTTTCCCACGATGCAACAAGCATAGACCATCTCCTCTTTGTGCAAAAGGTCCTCAAGAGAAAGATTTTCTTTTGCAAAATTCCATCCTGGGGGCGGGGATGTAGCTCAGTTAGTTGAGTGGGTTTCTAATATGCTTGCCTTGGTTCTGTCCCCAACACAATTAATTAATCCTAGTCCTTGAGGGACCCTCACACCCTGTGTCCGAGCAAGAAAGGCTAAACTGCTCGTCATGCCGGAAATCTACTATTCGAATCCCAAGCCGTGTGTGGTGGTGCACGCCTTTAATCCCAGCACTTGGGAGGCAGAGGACAAAGGCAAGTGGATCTCTGTGAGTTCCAAGCCAATCTAGTCTGTATAAAGAGTTTCAGGACAGCCAGGGCTGGCTAGAGAGCTCCTGTCAAAAAAAAAAGAAAGGAAAAGAAGATTCCATTTCCAGATGGAGGCTACCTCTGCTGGGCAAAGGTGGGAAAACAAATATCAGGCATTAGGAACCAGAGAGAGGTTAGGACATGGGATTCTTGTGTCCTGCTAACCAGGTGGAAACAGGCTGAAGGAAGAATCTTGAAAGGAGCTCCAAGAGGCAAAGTCTCAAAAACATAATGGGAGAGGCTGCCCTGGGACTGATGGTTTCATTTGAGGGAAACACACTGAGGCCTTAGTAGGTACAGTTCATGATGTGCTGAGTGGGCTGGATAACGAAGAGGGTGCGGGAGTTAGGAGACTGGGCTTTCCACTGGTGGGCTTGACCCTTTCGCCGCTTGTAGGTCTCAGTATTTATAGCTGCAGTATAGAGTACATAATAACTACTGTCTTTCACAGGGTCGTTTTGTTTTTTCGAGACAGGGTTTCTCTGTGTAGCAGCCCTGGCTGTCCTGGAAACTCACTCTGTAGACCAGGCTGGACTCAACTCACAGAGAGCCGCCTGCCTCCGCCTCCCAAGTACTAGGATTAAAGGTGTGCACAACAACCACAACCAGCTAGGTTTTGATTTTTATTTATTTTTTTGAGAATCAAACAAGTTGTGTTCAAAAACTGATTATAAAAATAAAGATAATGAGAGATGACTCAGCAGTTAAGAGTACTGGCTGCTCTTCCAGAGGACTCAGCGTCAATTCCCCGCACCCACATGGCACCACACCTGTCTGTAACTCTAGTTCCAGGGGATCTAACACCCTCATACAGACTTACTTGCAGGCAAAACCTCAATGCTCATAAAATAAAAATAAAAATAGATAATTTAAAAGAAATCTTTAAAAATTATCAAGGTAATGAGTTAGGAGTGGTGGCATATCAGGAATCTCAGCACTTAGAAGGTGGGGGCAGAAGTTCAGGTCCAGCCTTAGCTAAATAGGGAGTTTGAGGCCAGTCTGGGCTGTATGAGACCCTGTCAAAAAATCAATAAGAACGTTAAAAGAAATCAAGTTATAAATGTAAGATAGTTTCAAAGGCACTTAGAAAGTGTGTATTAGAACTCCCCAGGAGCCAGGAAGGAGGAAATCCAGTTCAGCCAGGCTGAAGTTTATGCAAAGAATTTGACTCTGTTAGCTGGGATTAAAGCACGCCTTTAATGCCAACACTCGGAAGGCAGAGGCAGACAGATCTCTCTGTGAGTTCCAGGCCAGCCTGGTCTACAGAGTGAGTTCCAGGACAGCCAAGGTTACAAAGAGACACTGTCAAAGGAGGAAGAGGAAGACAAAGAAAGAATTTGGTGGTATAAATCCAGGTTTGACGCACATCTATAAACCCAGCACTCTGGAGGCTGAGGAAGGAGTGAGACGTCAAGACTGGGCTACATATCAAGGACCCTGTCGGAAACCAAAATCAAAATCTTGGCAAAAATAAGGGTTCTCCAGGGAGCAGGCAGCAGTTCAAACAACCAAGTCCAGAGATGTTGCAAACTTGGTCATGACCCATCGAAGGGTCAATATTGAAGGGCTCTCTTTTAAGGACAGGAAAGGTCAAGGAGCAGACCTTTTGGCGTACTTGCTATCTGCTGTTTGTGGGGTGGCAGGAATCTATGGCCTTTCAGAGGTGTTTGTGTGCAGATGCCAGAAGCTGCAGGGAAAAGACGGAGTCGGTTCCTGGATGGAAGCAAGCTGAACTACGGACAGTAGTCAAAGCAGCAGCTAATGAGTCGAGATTACAGAGCAAGCCGCAGTATCCATAGAGAATTGGCATGGCAACCACAAACTGGCTCAGATGCTCAATCAGATAGCCTGGGCGCACAGAGTGGGGGCTGGAGGGGGATGGTCACTTCATTTCCAGATTCCACAATGTTTAAATGCTGGATCTGACCTGTAGTATACTGGGGCTAGACAATTCTACTGACCTGAGCTCCCTTTGATTGCCAGACTAGGCCAGGCTGAACCTAAAAGGGCAAGCAAAGAAAGGATCGGGGGGCATTGAAGTGTGGGAGAATAAAGCAGGCAGCAGCCATCTGAAAGGCATGCTGTCTTCAGAGTCAGATAAATAATCTGTCATGGAGGATCTAAGAAATGGAATGGCTACTGCAGAGGGAAAGACAAACTGTAGCCTTGTGTGTCTCTCTAAGTGGTCAAGAATATCTTTCAGAGAGGTTGGCACGGTGGTACACCCCTTTAATCCCAGCACTGGAGAGGTAGAAGCATGAGGTCTCTGTGAGTTCAAGACCAGCCTGGTCTACTAGTGAGTTCCAGGAAAGGCAAGACTATGTGGACAGACCTTGTCTCAAAACAAAAACAAAACAAAACAACAACAACAAAAACAGAAACAATATCTATGAGAGAGCAGAAGAGATGTTAAGTGCACTTGTTTTTGCAGAGGACCTGGGTTCAATTCCCAGTACCCATATGGCAACTCCGAAGTGTTCATAGCTCCATCCAGTTCAAGGAGATCCTCTTCTGATTTCCATGGGCACCAGGCACACATATGGTACACAGACATACACTTGAGTAAAACACATAAAACAAATCTTTCTAAAGGCATTATCTAAAAAAAAAAACTATAAGAATATCTATAGGAGTTAAGTATGTCAGTACACGTCTGTACTAGCACTTGAGAGGTGAAGACAAGGTCACAAGTTCAAGGTCATTCTCAGTTACACAGTAGGTTTGAGGTCAGTTAGGTTACATGGACCTTATCTCAAAATACAAAAAAAAAAAATTCTGTTTATGGAAATAGCTCAATGTAGACTAACCTTTATAAAGCCCTGAATTTGATCCCCAGAGTTGCACAAAACTGGGTACATGTCAGTGGTACATGAAAGTGGAGGTTTGAGACTCGGGAGTTCAAGGCCAGCCTTATCTACCAATCAACTTTGAGGCCAGCCTGGGCTTTCTGACACCCTGTCTCAAAAAGGAAAGGAAAAGAAAAAGAAAAAGGGCAAGTGAGATGCTCAGCAGGGAAAGGTGCCTGCTGCCAAGCCTGACAACCTGAGTTCGATCCCTGGGACCTACGTGGTGGAGGAAGAGAACCAATGCCTCACAGTCCTCCTCTGACTTCCACACTCTTGCCATCACATGTGTGCACCCACACATATATGTGCACCCACACAGCACACAAAACAGATAAATATATGTAATAAAAGAGAAAAAAGACAATCTCTAGGTAGTTGGGGAGTGGAACCTCAGACTAAAACAGTTTGAGGCCAGCCTGATCTAGAGAGTGAGTTCCAGGACAGACAGGGATACACAGAGAAACCCTGTCTTGAAAAAAATATATATTTATTTTTGTTTTATGTGTATGAGTGTTGTTTTACCTGCATATAAATATATATACCACATTAGTCCATGGTGCCAGAGGTCAGAAGAGGGTATCAGATGTTGTGAGCTGCTATGTCTCCAGCTCTCCCCACCCTGCTTTAATTTTAGCCTACTTTATTGTATGTGTATAAATATTTTGTTTGCATGTACTACCGCCACCCAACATGAGTTTAATTTTTTTTTAGACAAAGTCTTATGTTGTCCTGGCTGGCCTAGAACTCTCTGCAGACCAGGCAGGTGTCAAACATTTACTTTTGAGAAGCAGGGGTCTCATGTACCCCAGGTGGTCCTCCAACACCCTATGTAGTCAAAGATGGCCTTCATCTTCTCTTCTGCCAGTCTTTGCCTCCTGAATGACAGTATTACAAGCCTGTACTACTATTGCCCACTTTTCTGTGGCACTGGAGATCAAAACCAGGGTTTCATGTTGTGGCATAACAAGACTTTTCCTGGACTGTGGTGCTTTGAATAGAATGGCCCCATTGGGCAAGCTGGTGCTGGCAGTAGTAATATTTCACACCTTTAGTCCCAGCACTTAGGAGACAGAGGCAGGTGAATCTCTGAATTCAGAACCAGCCTGGTCTACAGGGCAAGTTCCAGGACAAAAAAAAACAAAAACAAAAACAGGGAGGGGGGAATATGGGAGGTTGCATAGGTTCATATATTTGAATGCTTAATTCCAGGGAGTGGAACTGTTTGAGTTTAGAAGGGTTACAAAGTGTGGACTGGTTGGAGGAAATGTCACTAAGGGTGCACCAGCTTTGAGTTTTCAAAAGCCCATGCCAGGCCTAGTCAGCCTCTCTCTCTCCCGCTGCAGATCAGGATGCAGGATGCAGCTCTCAGTTACTGCATCCTGTGTGCAGCCATGTTCTCTGCCATGGTGAAAATGACCTAAACCTCTGAAACTATAAGCAAGCCCCAAATTAAATGTATTCTTCTATAAGAATTGCCTTGGTCGTGGTGTCTCTTCGCAGAAATAGACATGGGCAGGTGCAACATACACATCTACTCACCCCAGATAAGGAGCCCATGACAGACCAAAGCACAGACACCACCAAAGTCCAACTTAATGAACCAGTGAATTTTATTGGGGTTACTTACCAGAATATGGGTGAGAGGCTGGTTACTTATGGATGCAGAAACAACTCAAAGCTGCATCACCAAAGCCCGTCCCTGCACCAGTAATAGCTCGCAAAGGCTGGGAACCTGGAGCACAGCCTTCAGGCAGCTCAGCAGATCAGAGCGTGTTCTTTCCATGGGACTCAGTTGGCCTAAGTCTCTTCCAGGCAGCTGTTCTGTTCTCAGAATCTTCATTGTAACTTGGCCTGCCTGTAAGTGACTTTCAGCATCCATTGTTTAATTGTGTGAGGGAGGGGCTTAGTGAATCTGGTCAGTTTCAGGAACTTCCTGAAGTTGTATTGTGTTATTTATCTTCTGGCTCACGAAACTTCCAGATTCAATCTTAGAGGAGACTGCTACACAACACATGTATGCTATACAAACACATTACCATCTGAATTGCATTCTTAGACTTTGGCTATAATTTTTAATGTAGTTTTCATGAAGAAACTATGGCTCAGCAGGTGCTTGATGTCGAGTCTGAAACCGAGCTCTGTCCCTGGAATCCATATGGTAGCAGAGACTTAACTTCCCTAAATGCATGACACACATAGACTCACACAAAATAAATTCAAATTTGCGTATAGCCAGTCAGTGGTGGCACACACCTTTAGAACCAGCACTCAGGAGGCAGAGGTAGGCAGATCTCTGGGTTCGAGGCCAGCCTGGTCTATAGAGCATGTTCCAGGACAGCCAGAGCTGTTACACAGAGAAATCTTGTCTCAAAAAAGCAAAACAAAACAAAAAATGCTTATAAAAAATAGGAACGCTGGGTGGTAGTGATGTATACATTTAATCCCAGCACTCGGGAGGCAGAGGCAGGAGGATCTCTGTGAGTTCAAGGACAGCCTAGTCTACAGAGTGAGTTCCAGGACAGCCAAGGCTATACAAAGAAACATTGTCTCAAAAAAACAAAAAAAGGGAATAGGAGCGTGCACCATATTAAGCACTAATATAATCTCATCATATCATATCGTACATTGGTACTAGCTAAATAGCTATTACTATTCCAATACTTGTAGATGAAGAAATGGTGACTCAGAAAGGTTAAGAAATATTTCCAAGCCAGACAGTAGTGGTGCATGCCTTTGATCCCAGCACTTGGGAGGCAGAGGCAGGCGGATCTCTGTGAGTTCGAGACCAGCCTGATCTACAAGAGCTAGTTCCAGGACAGGCTCCAAAGCTACGGAGAAACCCTGTCTGGAAAAAAAAAAACAAAACAAACAAAAAAGAAAGAGAGAGAGAGAGAGAGACAGAGAGAGAGAGAGAGAGAGAGAGAGAGAGAGAGAGAGAGAGAGAGAGAGAGAGAGAGAGAGAGAGAGAGAGAGAGAGAGAAAGAGTGGGAGGGAGGGAGGGAGGGAGGGAGGGAGGAAGGAACAAATAAATAGATAAATAGATATTTCCAAAGGTTGCACAGTTTAAACTGGGCATGGTGGTCACCCTTTAATCCCAGTAGGTAGACTCTTGTGAATTCAAAAACAGCCTGGTCCACCTACCAAGTTCCAGTCAGGACTTTGTGAGACTTTGGAAAGAAAGAAAAGAAAGAAAGAAAGAAAGAAAGAAAGAAAGAAAGAAAGAAAGAAAGAAAGAGAGAAAGAGAGAAAGAGAGAAAGAGAGAAAGAGAGAAAGAGAGAGAGAGGAAGGAAGGAAGGAAGGAAGGAAGGAAGAAAGAAAGAAAGAAAGAAAGAAAGAAAGAAAGAAAGAAAGAAAGAAAGAAAGAAAAGAAAGAAAGAGAAAGAACAAACAAACAGGCAGCCTGGTGTGGTGTTTCTATAATCCTAGCACTCGGGAGGCTAAGCACGAGGACAGAAGTGGATTTTTGTTTTGGAGGTTTTGTTTGTTTGCTTGTTTCTTCTTTTGCTTTTTCAAGACAGGGTTTCTCTAAGTAGCCCTGGCTGCCCTGGAACTCTCTCTGTAGACCAGGCTGGCCTCAAACTCACAGAGATCCGCTTGCCTCTGCTTCTGAGTGCTGGGCTTAAAGGCATGTACCACCACAACCCAGCAAGACAGAGGTCTTTAAGGTCAGCCTAAGCTATAGCAAGACACTGTTTCAAAACAATGACCAAAAAACATCCTAAGGCTATCCCAATCTCAAATTTGTACTATTTCCTGTCTATAAATCTTTTTAGGAGGAGGGGTGGTGCTGAAGATGGACCCCACGGCCTTTCCACAGTGGACAAGTGCTTACTGGTGAGTTCCCTTTTGCACCATTTTCTCTATCCCAAAGGCACGCTTAAGGGGGCGCTGCGGCCTGTGATGGTTTATGCAGAACTCACTCTAGTAAAATGTCCCTGAGCGCTAACCTGCAGGGGGGAATGAGCATTTGATTTTCCCAGCTCAAGAAAGAAATGCTGAAACTTAAAACAAGCAAATAAACAACGAAATAAAACAAAAGAAGCAGCCTGGCGGTGGTGGCGCACGCCTTTAATCCCAGCACTTGGGAGGCAGAGGCAGGCGGATCTCTGTGAGTTCGAGACCAGCCTGGTCTACAAGAGCTAGTTCCAGGACAGGCTCCAAAACCACAGAGAAACCCTGTCTTGAAAAAAAAAAAAGAAACAAAATAACGGCCCCTCTGCACCCCTAGAGTGCGGGGGGGGGGGGGGGG
>NW_026068052.1:382959-393511 GCF_014885135.2 Alexandromys fortis | reverse complement strand
GTGTCCTCTTCTTTTTTTTTTTTTTTTTTTCCATTTTTCAAGATAGGATTTCTCTGTGAAACAATCCTGGCTGTCCTGGAACTCACTATGTAGACCTGGCTGGCTCTCACTCAGAGATCCACCTGCCTCTGCCTTTCAAGTGCTGGCATTAAAGGCTCTTTTTTGAGACAGAAAATCCAGTTCCCATGTCACCTCCGGAGAGAGAATGAGAAATAATTCCATTGGAGCCTATTATTCTGTCAGTATGTGAGTCTTTCCCAGACTTAGAATGAAGGTGAGCAGAGACCTTATAGAATGCAAATTTACAGAACTCATTCTCAGGGACCACACAGATGCCAACCCTTGCTCTGTGACCCAAGCGCAAGAGCCTTTGCTGTACCATAGATCCCTTCATTTCCACCCCCTAGTTGCATCCTGGTCCTTTCTATCAAACTAGAGTGCTCACAAGTGAGGGACCCAACTTCTTAGTTAGCTGGGCACCAAGTAGAAATTTGGCTAAATAAATGACATCAGATTCTTCCTTCTCTGTTCCAACAGAGGAAAGGTAGAGAAAGACAGCGGCTTTGGGCCCTGCTGCGAATGGGAGACAGAGAAAGCAGATGGAATAGACTCACCTTGGCCCTAGCTATGAAGACAAGGATCATGTGCGCCTTTGGCATTTAGACTTGGGGCTCCTCCTGCTTTCCTTTGCTCTCCTCTGTTTCCTTCTTTGTTGATGAGAAACATTGTCGGTGGTATTTTGTTTTAGTTTGTTGTTGTTGTTTGCTTGCTTGAGATGAGTCTCTTTCTGTAGCCCTGGCTGGTCTGGATCTCACTATGTAAACCAGTGAACTCACAGAGATCCATCTGCCTGCATCTCTCAAAAGCTGAGATTATAGGCATGTGCCACCAAGCCTAGGACCCTGACTTTTTAAAAAAAAATGTTATGTATGCAAACATGTGCGTGCCCACTATGTGTATGTGTGTATCAGAGGGCAACTTGTGAGAACTGATTCTCTCCTTCCACCATGTGGGTTCCAGGGATCACACTCAGTTCATCAGATCTGGCAGCAGGTGCCTTTGCCTGCAGAGCATGTTGTTAGCCACCACCTACTCCCTAGTACTGAATTTCTAAATGCCTAGCATAGACGGTAACATCATCATTTGCTTTTCCTATCAATTCTTTTTCTTATCCTCTCTCTCTTACATTTACTTGTTTTATTTGTATGTATGTGTGTGCATGCGTGCACATGGATGCATGAAGGCAAGTGGGGGAAGATTGGGGGCAGCCTGCTTGTGGAAGTCAGAAAACAGCTTTTGGTACGTGTGGGTTCTCTCCTATTTTTGCAGCAAGTGCTCTAACTGACTGACTTAACTTGCCAGCCCCATTTCCACATTGTTACCTGATTTTCTCAACCAGGCATGCATGTGGTGCACATATATACATGCAAGCAAACATTCATACACCTAAAATAAAAATAATCTTGGAAAAGATTATTTGTGTGCATGTGTGTGTGTGCCCACAGAAGCCAGAGGTGGTTGTGTATGATCCCTTGGAGCTGGAGTTACAGGCATTTTGAACCACCTGTGTGGGTGCTGGGGTCTGAACTTGGGTCCTCTGATAGACCAGTATTCACTCTTTAAATTTTTGTTTGTTTGTTTGTTTTTGAGACAAGGTTTCTTTCTCTGTATAGTCCTGGCTGTCCTGGAACTCTCTTTGTAGACCAGGCTGACCTCGAACTCAGAGATCTTCTTGCCTCTGCCTCCTGTGCTGGGATTAAAGGTGTGTGCCACCACTGCCTGACTTAAAAATTTTTTTATTATTGTACTCTTTGTGTATGAGTGTTTTGCCCTCATGTATGTCTGTGTACCACATGTACACTTGGTGCCCACGGACCCCAAAAGGGTGTCACATATCCTGAGATTGGAGTTATAGATGGTTGTGAGCTGCCATGGGAGTGCTGGGACTCAAATCAAGGTCTTCTGGAAGATCAGCCAGTGACTGCTTTTAAATGTTGAACCATCGCTTCAATTCTACTGTCTTGGTTTTGTTTTGAAAGATTTATTTATTATGTATACAGTGTTCTGTCTGTATGTATGCTTGTAGGCCAGAAGAGGACACCAGACCTCATTACAGATGGTTGTGAGCGGTTGCTAGGAATTGAACTCCTGACTTCTGGAAGAGCAGGCTTAACTGCTGAGCCATCTCTCCAGCCCATGTTTTGTTTTTAATGAGACAGGATCTTTTTCTGTAATCCAGGTCCACCTGGAATTTGGAATGGTTCTCAGCCTTCCCACACAGGCTTTAGTTAAGGGTATCTCTCCCAACCATTAAGACTAGAAACCAACTCTCACTGGATCCTGCAAAATTCTGAATTAATTTTAATGTCTAAACTTTATTTTGAAACCAGGCACAGAGGTACATCCCTGGAATCCCAACACTTGGAAGGCAGAGGCAAGTGACTCTCTGTGAGTTTCAGGCTAGCCAGGGATGCATAGTAAGACCCTTTGTTTAGCCAGGCAGTGGTGGCACAGGCCTTTAATTCCAGCAACTCAGGAGGCAGAGGCAGGTGGATCTCTGTGAGTTCAAGGCTAGCCTGGTCTACAAGAGCTAGTTCCAGGACAGGCACCAAAGCTACACAGAGAAACCCTGTCTCAAAAAATAAGAATAAATAATTGCAGTCCTGGCTGTCCTGGACCACTCCGTAGACCAGGCTGGCCTTGAACTCACAGAGACCCGCCTGCCTCCCAAGGGCTTGGATTAAGGATTAAAGGCATGCGCCATCACCACCCAGTTTAGATTACCAGTTTAGATGTAACCTAAATCCTAAAACCTAAGGGATCTTTAACAGATGGATATCTTGGTTTTTTGCTTGGTTTTTGTTGTTGTTGACAGAGTCTGTTGTTGACAGAGTAGCCCAGGCAGGTCTCAACTTGCTAGTGGCTAATGATGACCTTGAAAGAATGCTGGGTTCACAGGCTCAGTTCCACTAGTGTTGTTAAGGATTGGACCCAGGACTTCACACATGCTAAGCAAATTCTCTATCAGCTGAACTAAATCTGCATCCCCTCTCCCCTTTTTGAGACAGGGTTTCATAAAGCCCAGGTTGGCCTTGAACTCACCACGTAGCCAAAACTGACTGTGAATTCCTAATCTTCCTGCCTATGCCTCCCAACTTCTGGGATTACAGACATGAGCCACCCCAGCTCAATAAATGACTGTTGAAAAATAGATTTTTTCCTAATGTTTCTGAAAATGTATGACAAAAGGACCAAATTTCTGATAGTTGTTGGATGAGGTAAGAATAATTCTCAAGGATCCTCAGCCAGTGTTTTTCCTCCTTATCTCCCATTCCTTCAAAGCCAGCTCTCCCTCCCCCAGAGAAAGCAAAGGACAATTTTAACTCTTTATTTGAAACAAACAATTCCAGAGACAGAAGGTTAGTTGTGACAATAGTTTCTCACTACAACACAAGGGTGGGCATGGCTCACTGAAGGAACAGGCCAGGCACCTCAGTACAATATATACAATTTAAACAGCGGCTAAACTGGTGACAGTTATAAAAACACAAAAAGAAGGCTGGGGAGCAGCAAAGCCAACAGGGAAAGAACTGGGCACTCCCTCTGCCAAACACTACATTTTCTGGGTCCACAAATGTAAGATGGGGAAAAGAGAAGATGTAGGTAGTAGGAGCAGGACCCTTACCCACAGTTCCTCACCTATCTTTTGACCACAAACCCATCCTGTATGGCCTAGGCCCCCATACAGTAGGCCTGGCTCCGATGATAGGGGGAAAACAACAACATTGGGGAACCCAGCCCCAATCCGAGTCAGAAGGTCATTTCTGCTTTGAGCGCTCTGTTCGTGAAACTAAAGGGAGGCAGTTAGCGGTAAGCATGTTGACACCATGGCTCATGCCGCCCTAAGATAGCAGGAGAGACAAACACATAAACCAAGGGGACAGGAATATGCACAATAGGAGTCTGCTCCCCATACTGAGTCATTCTCTGCCTTCGAGGAAAAGAAAGCATTTGAAACCCTTGAGAAACTACAACACCAGCGGTGCTCAAAGGGCAGGTAAGGGACATGGTGGGGGAAGGGTGCTAACAATCACTTGATTTCAGGAGGGATAAAAGTGTCTGAGCTCTGTGCTTTAGGGAAATGGTCCCCTCATTTATTTCTTATCTCTCAGACAAGACCCTTTCACATGGTACTGGGGAAGAGGAGAGAGAGAGAGAGGACACAGGGCAGAGAAGGCAGCTGGGTTCTTCCCTAGGTCAGACCTAGGAACACAGGGCTTCACCTACATAGACATAGGTCAGGAAACCCAAAGCCAACAGGATCACCAGAGCTATTATCACTCCATCAAAGTCAGGCCCCAGCAGAAAGGGTTCACTGTGAAACATAAGGAAAATGGGCTACCTGGTTCATGTCCATCACAGGGGGACTAGCCCATGAGTACAGAAGATTGGGGCCCCAGGGTTACAAGTGGTATGGGATGTTAAAGCCAGGGATTCCTGGGAAAGGCAGGGAATGAGAAAATAGAAAGAGGCAGCCAGGGGCCTTCAGAATGGATAACATGATTCCTGGGCCAGTTGCCCCACAGGACAGACACTGATGTGAAAGATGGATACAAGGTACCACAAGGGTTTAGTCTAGGTCTTCTTCCCCAGGACGACCAAGTTCCTCATAAATCTCACGCACAGCCAGAATGCGATTAAGCATGCTCTCCAACATGCTTCGGTCCATGGGAATCACAGAATACCAGAGAGGTGACTCCGCAATGCAGGAGCGCTCAGGTTGCAGGTAGAACACATCATTTCGAGTCCTGAGGCTTTCAGGACTACAATAGTGGGGATGAGGGTGGAAGATAGACATTAGTATACCAAGACAGAGCAGGCCTCTTAGGTCCAAGCGGGAAACCATTCCTAGGAACTCACTAACTCACCATTTTGAGAGATAGAACTCATAGAACTTGACGGGGCAGCGGAGGGGATTCATGCGATTCTCACGTTGCTCTAAGATAGTTTCATCTTCCCTCTTCCGTTTCCCAGGACCTGTGTCTATAGTGGAGGGAAATGACCCAGACGCATTAGAACACAGGCCCAATGAGTCACCTCCCAGAGCATAATCAAGGGCACAGAGATAAAGCCACAGGATCAAAAAATACAGCTTCATAAAGAAATAAAATGGTGAATAAAGGAAGGCTAGGAGTGTAGCTAGGTAGAAAAGTGCTCGCCTAGCACATACAAGGTTCTGGGTTCTATTTCTATTACCACAAAAAAAGAGAAAGAAAGGAGGGAGGGAGGGAAGGAAGGAAAGCAGAAGGTTTGTTAGTCTCCACACTAACCAAACATCCTATATATGTACTACTCTGCGGGCTTCTCCAGCTCTTCCTGACAAAGTGTATATAATCCTTCCCAAGTTGACTTCTTAAAGAAGTGATCTCACAAGTCATACAAAACAACTGGTAAACAGTTTGTTGGAAGGTTAGGCTTCCTTTTAGGTCAGATTAAAAATGATGGCCACAACCTTTGCCCATTCATTTATGTAGAGGCACAAAGAAGGGACCTGAAGAATCACACGCAGACAAGACAGAATTCCAGGGCCACAGAGAATGGAAACCAATAGTTTCTTTTGCTCCCTCTGTACAGTCTTGATTTTACTGTTGTACTTGTGTGTATGTGTGAGTGCATACTTTTGTTGGGCATGGACATGAGAGAGCAGGTGCATATGTGCGTATGTGGAGGCCAGAGGTTGACACTGGGTACCTTCCTCTCTCCTGTCTATATTATGTTGAGACAGAGTCTGTTACTGAGCCTGGAGCTCACTGACTAGCAGGACTAGCTGAACAATGAGCTCTGGGGAAACTACCTGTCTCTACCCCTGCTTGCTCCAGCTCTAGGTTATAGACATAGGCCACCATGCCTAGGTTTACATGGGTGCTAAGGGATCCAAACTCAGGACCGCATATTACGTGGCTTGCATGGGTGTTTTATCAACTGAGCCATCTCTCCAGTCTTCAGTACGCAGTTTTTGATTCATTCAAAATTTGTTATTCACTTTCACTTTCAACTCTCCCTGATAGTCAGACATACGTAACAGCTTACTATCTGTCCACTCTCATTCTTTCAAAATACAGCAAGCAAATAAACTGCCTAGAAATGATGAAGATGAGTAACAGGCGTTAACTGCCCTCCTATTATGAAACAGCCAGCCACTGTCTATCAGGACTGTTTTTATCTTTTCTGCAAACACAGAGGGAAGCTGGGGGCAAAGCAGAGGACCAACCTGGCGGGTATGGTGGGAATGCCAGGAAAAGAACATAAAGGGCAGAAGCAAAGGAGGGGAGAGCCTCATACCTCGCCCTTTCCTCTGTCGGACTGGGGCATAGTAGCGGATGCTCACCACCTTTGTGGTGCCCCGAGGAGTGGTACACTTGCGAGACTGCCGTACCACATTAGTGAAAGAGAGCTGCATGTGTTCCTCAGCTGTCTGCAGTCCAAAAAACTTAGTGTTGAAGAACATGAGGGTGTTGAGAAGGACAAAGGGAGAATAGACCCCCAGCTGCTTGCACTCCCAGAGGTGTTCTTCCTCCACACGGGAGAATACAGTATCTGTGATGGACAAAGAGAAAAACAAAGGGGATCGGCTTCCCAAACCCACCTGAGTTCCTATACATCTATACATACATACATTCACTGTAGGCTTCTTACTGCATATAAACCCTGACATCTGAACTACACAGTAGAGCTGGGCAATTTGGGGTAGGTGGTGGTATTGAAACAAGATTTCTCTGTGTAGCCTAGCCTATCCTGGAATTGGGCATTTTTTATATACTATTCATCTGCATGTAACACTTCTCTGACCATCTCCAAGTTATATGCAGGTAGACCTAATGCTTAGGATTCCCACATCTTGGTTTTTATCTTAACTAACCACCCAAACCTGGACTGTCTTTTTTTCTGGTACCAGAGATAAGTCTACAGACCTGAGTCTTTTTTTTTTCCTTTTTAAGAAAAGGGTTCCCCTCTGTAACTCAGACTAGCCTTAAACTTGAGATCTTGTCTCAGTCTCCCAAGAAGCCTGAACTATAGGCACATATCATTACCCCTGGATCAGACTAAGTCTTGCCCTATTCCTCATGTTCCTCTGTTAGTGTTTCCATTTAAATTAAAAAAAAAACCCAAAAAATCAAAAAACAAAAACCAGGGTTTCACTATGTAGGGCTGGCTGGTCCAGAACTCACTATTAAGACCTTGAACTCTCCTAACACTGAGATTAAATGCATATACCACCATGCTTAACTCATGTTCTTTTTTTTTTAAAGTGTCTCACTCTATAGTCCAGGGTGGTCCAGAACTCACAATTTTGCCTCAGCCTCCCTGATGCTGGGATTATAGGCATGCATCACTCCAAGTGGCTCTCTCCTCCTCATGTTCAAGGACAGGGACTCTGGCTCCATTAGCTTGAAACCCTGAGGCAACCAGGTATATACTCCTACCCTTGAACCCTTAGAGACAGGCCAGACAGTACAGGACTCTTATAGTGGTGTGTTGGAAGAAGGGAAGAGAGGAAGAAGGACTTGCTAAGTTCCTGTCCCTTACTGTTGGGAAGGAGTGTGGGCTGCCAGGTACTCAGAGACTTGTTGAGTTCTTGAACGAAAGTCAAGTAGTAAAGGTCCGTGAAAATGTTCACCATTCGGTTATTTTCCAGCAAATACTAGAGAAAGAAAAACAGAAATACATAAAGCCAGACTAGGATCTACAGGAAAGAGAATGATGATGAAAGCTGCAGTCATGGTCCTCGGTAATTAAAGAGGATGGGAGACAACTGCTTGAGTAGATAACCAAGCACACTTTCCCTCAGGTATGACTGCTGGTGGACTGAGGCTTTGCTGAAAGAGGTGGAGCTTGGAGACAGAAGGCCCTCACAAGCTCAGATACCCTTAGCAGGTCCTAGCTGCTAACTTCACCAAGTGAGAACTAAACATTACCCAACTACTCAAGGAACTCAGCCCTCACATCCTTCCTCAAGACTCAAGGGTGATCTAGAGGATCCAGAGAGAAATGGAGACTGGTGCTTGACCAACAGTCCTAGAACGGAGCACTGATTTTAGGAGGCCATTGACATATATTTGTCACAGGAAATTTAGACAAGCTGCCTATTCAGGGGAAGAGACAAGTGACAAAAAGGAGTGGGCTAGAAGCAGTTCAGTAGAATTGTGTATGCTATGTTGAAAGTGATAGAAAACAAGATGGTGTGCAAGAGGTACCTGCTGGATTCCAAGACACAGATAGTAGATACTGTCGGGTTCATATCGTTCACCATTGGGTCGAGTAATTTCTCTCACAAACTGGGCTAGACCGTAGTTGAGCTCAGCAGCCGAACAGGCGAGAATATCCTCTTTGATACGCATGGGTTTGGCTGAAGTGATATGTAATAGAGGTAAATAGGATTAAGAAAACTCTATGTGGAGAATTTTACATAGCTCCACCATTAACCCTTTCGTCACAACTAGCTCCTGAAAAAAAAACCCATCAATTATGAAAGAAGTCCTCAGCCTTGAACCTAGACAGGCTCTCCCTTTAATCTGTAACTGTTCACTGTCTTTACTGGATGGGGAACCCATAAGTGATCACACTCTTACCTACCACTCCTAAACATCTTCAGCTGTTAGTAGGTTAATATAGCCCCTTTCTCTTTCCCTCTCTGTGCCTTTTTTCCTCCCTAGTACTTACGACCAAAGCGTAGCTCATCACCCTTGCTGGTTTCTCCATTGGCATATTTTGACTGGACCCAGCACTTCCAAGCATTAACACCATATGAATAGTTGAGACCAGTACAACTAGGCTGGCTGCTCAAAGAGTCCCGGGAACAGCTTTCAGAAAGCATCAGCCTCTTCTGACCCTGGAAAGGAAGACAATAGGAGGATGGTAACAAAGGCAACAACACCAGGGCACCATGCAGGACAGTGTTCACCATTGGGGATGGGAGCACTGATGTAAGAACACAGAAAGCTACCATGGCAGAAAGCCCAAGAATAGTTTTAATAATCTTGTGAACAAGGGGAAAAGCAAAGTTTGAGCAGATCTCAGTACTTCTAGTGTTGGAGAAAGAAGAACAAGGAAGCTTTCTTGTGTGTCTATAAGAGCAGCCCCACTCCTTCAGATGTCCATTTTCTTTTTGTGGATACAGTAACCCCAGTCCTCACCTTCCTCATGGCTCGAGGAAGGTCCTGTTCAGTAGATACATCCTCAGGCCCTACAAGGCCACAATCAAAGAGGAAGTCTACACTTGGGTTAATGTCCAAAGGATCTAATAGAAGGGAAAGAAAGAAGAAATCAATTTCTTTAGGCCTCAACTCTAAAGTCCTCTCATTCCATCCTTGTTACTTGCTCATTCAACTCAGGAAGAAGCACTTCGTCAGCTTCATTGAATGTAATATATGAAAGGCAGTCAGAGGTACACAAACACCAGACACAGGCTATGCATGTGGCAAAAGACCTTCTAGGCTACAGAATGCATTCAAAACCAACCTGGGCAACTCAAAAGACCCTCTCAAAATAAAAAGCAAAAAATAGGGCTAGGGGGTAGCTCAGTAGTTGAGCTTGCCTAACATACACAGGACCTTGGATTGAATTCCCACAATCAACCACATTGAACACAAGTATTCACAAATTCAAAGCAACGTGAATATACTTAACATGACCGAACTGTACACATAAAATGGTGACAATGGGGACAGGGGAGATGGCTCAGTTGATAAAGTGCTTGCCATGCCAGCATGAGGACCTGAGTTTGATTCCCTAACACACACACATGAGAAGCCAGGAGTGGCAGTATGTACTTGTAATCCCAGCACTGGAGCGGCAAGAACAAGTGGATCCCCGAGGCTTGCTGATCAGCCAGCATAGCCTACTTGACAAATGCCAAGGCAGTGAAAGAGACCTCATCTCAAAAAGGAGGTGAGCAGTGCTTAATGAATGATACCCAAGGTTTCCTCTGGCCTGAACATGGACTTGTATACACATGAACATTCACACATACCCATACACACACACACACTTATATACAACTAAAAATAAAAAACAAAGGGTAGGGGATGTAGCCTAGTAGACATATACCCAGTATACATGAAGGGCTGGGTTCAATCCCCAGTACCATATAAGCTAGGAATGGTGGTACACACCTATAATCCAGGCAGAAGGTTCAGAAATTTAAGCTCATCCTTAGCTACAGAGTAAATTCAAGGACAGTCTGAGCTGAGTTAGTTGAGACTCTATCTCAAAAAACAAAAACTAAAACCACGTACCCTGTCCTGTCTATTTTTGTTTTTTGTTTGTTTGTTTGGTTGGTTGGTTGTTTGGTTGATTTTTTTAAGACCGGGTTTGTCTATGTAGTCATGGCTGTCCTGGAATTCTCTGTAGACCAGGCTGGCTTCAAACTCAGAGATCTCCCTGCCTCTGCCTCCTGAGTACTGGGATTAAAGGCATGTGCCACCACCATTGAACTCCTGTCCTGTCTTTTTTTTTTTTTTTTTTTTGGTTTTTCAAGACAGGGTTTCTCTGT
>NW_026068052.1:350689-382899 GCF_014885135.2 Alexandromys fortis | reverse complement strand
TTTTTGGTTTTTTGAGACAGGGTTTCTCTGTGGTTTTGGAGCCTGTCCTGGAACTAGCTCTTGTAGACCAGGCTGGTCTCAAACTCACAGAGATCCACCTGCCTCTGCCTCCCAAGTGCTGAGATTAAAGGTGTGCGCCACCACCGCCCGGCTCCCCTGTCCTGTCTTAATAAACATTCTTTAGAGTCATGCTCAGGATCACAAGAAACACTCCTTTCCTAATAGCACAATGCTATGATATTCAGTGGGCATGCCTTAAATCCTACTTACTCTTGGGGAAATCTGCCTCCAAGTCTTGCCCAGGCTCATCTAAGACATTAGCCATCTTAACAGCCATGGCCAGGACATCATCTCGAGCTGTGCCAAACAGGTCACAGTCTTCCAGAAGTCCCTCTGCACTCTGGTTGCTCACAAGATCTGAGAGGCAAAGAAGTCAACTCAGTCACTGTAGTCTCTTGTCCAACACCCACAACAGGCTTCTGGGGCTGGTCACAGCCATCCCTTCCCATCCCACTTAGCACCAAGACCACACCTCCCACCCTTATAGGCAGGCAGACTGGTAGCACTGTTTCCGCCATCATGCTATCTATTGCATACCACAAAGATCAGAAGAGGCCTTGTCTAACTCTTCAGCCTCTGCAATCATTTCCGCCATGGCCAGGATGTCAGCCTCCAAAGGGTTGGAAGGGATCTTCACCTTCAGCTCCTCAATGGTCTCCACAATCTTCTCTGTGCTCTCCAAGGTAGTGGGCAAGAACATGGGCACAGGAACCTAGAGACACAAATCCCAATAAAATGTCAAGAATCACACCAGTGGATAAGGGTACCAACTTATGAGAAAAGCAGAGAGAGTGGGCCTGAATCCTAGATAAAGAACAACTGGTCAGGATAAAGGAGGACTGGTCAGGAAGGGCAAGTCCACTTACCGGGATAGGCATTGAGAAAGGCACCGGGACTTTCTGGCAGTATAGATGCATAGGCACTGGCACAAATATGGGCACTGGGATGGGCAACACGATCACCTGTGGCTTCCACTCTTCTGCAGAGAAGAAAACTCTTTTCAGCACCCCCTTCTAGATTGGTGATATCTTATCTAGGACCTGATACTCATCTGTCATCCCTCAAAACTCTAAACATGTGTTCAATGTCACAAAACTGCCTTAAACAAAGAGAGCGCTACCTAGGTTCCTGGACATGAAGCTGGAAGCTGACAACTTAGAAACACTGTCCATGGAATGGAGGTATCATGGCACTCACCTGTTTGACTTCCTTTGGACTTCATTTCCATCTTACAGGAGACTCCCCGGTTCTGCATCAGCGGCTTACACATGGCAGCTTTGTTTTTACGGGGTGTTGCTGGGGGTGGTGGGAGTGAAGGAGTGGGCACACTTGGAACTGATCGAGTCTTCACAGGAATCTGTAGCATCAAAGGAATATAAGTTCTGCCAATTACAGTACCCTCCTCTGAAACAGTCCTCCCTCTTGATTTTTGTTCTGACCTTGCCCAAATTCCCATTTTCCTCTGGGATCCTCACTGTGTTGTTGTTTTCCACTTTGGTTTGAGAGGGTGTCTGGGGCTTTGACTCAGAAGACTGACCTGTAGAATCAAACAAGGAAATGCTCTTATTTTCCGCACTATTTTTGTTTTTGTTTTTCGAGACAGGGTTTCTCTGTGGCTTTGGAACCTGTCCTGGCACTAGCTCTGTAGACCAGGCTGGTCTCGAACTCACAGAGATCCGCCTGCCTCTGCTTCCCGATTAAAGGCATGCGCCACCATCGCCCGGCATTCCCACACCATTTTTCAAGGAGAGCTTTATGAAAGAGCATTCTCTAGAAATAAAAAGTCTAGGATTTTTCTTCCTTCCTACCCAAGTCTGGTCTTCTCTGGGCTTCAGAAACAGTAGCCAAGAAGATTCTTTGCTTCTAGCTACCAAGAAGAAGGAAACATTCCTAGTGACTGAAGCACCAGGCTAATGTTCTAGAAATGGTACCAGTTTTCAGTGTCATTGAAGGTAAAGCTTCTGCTGATACTTCCCTTTCTCTGAAAACTAACCATAACCACCACAAGTCCTACCCTACCTGAGTACACCTTCAACTACACATCCTTGCAGAGAACCAGCACTCACTCCAGAATTTAAAGAAGAATACCCAAAGAGTCCAAAAGATAAAAGAGCATGGTAGTGGTACTCTGGCCAGGGAACAGGCAAATGCAAGGAAGAGGAAGAAGGGGCTTGACCTGACATTGAAAGAGCCTAGGCCAGTTCTAAAAAAGTCCCACTGTCCCAGACTCACTGTTCAGGAGGCTTTCTGGCCCACTCTGGGTATCCAAGTTGGGTTGGTTCTGCTGGCTGTAGAAGCGCAGCAGACACTGTTGGTTGCAGAAATGACGGATTTGTCCACGCCAGTGGATGGTTTCCAGCAGCTTCCCCTGGCGCTTACAGGCATGGCACCGGGCAGCCTGAGGGCATTGACAGAATGGTCAGACCTGCCTCTTAGAAATATGCCGGGCCCTCTCTTCTATGATAAGCCATGTTTTCTCTTTGGAGAGCACCCTAGAGACTGGAGATCTGGTGCTGGTACCAGTACAACAGTTCATGCCCCTGTCGCCTTCTTTCTGACATGCTGACTCTCCTTACCTTGCAGTACCATAACAGGTACTTGGTCTTACAGTCCTCGCTGCAAAAGTCCCAGGTGCTGCCATCCAGTTGCTCAGCAACTCCACGCTGGCAGGTTTGGGAGCAGTAAGTACAAGTGATACAGCATAAGCCCAGTTTCTTAGTGAAGTCTTGTTTGTATAGTAGCACACAGCCTAGAAAGGGGAGAACAGGAAAGAGAGCCTGGAGACAGAGTTATTCACAGGTATAAGACCCAGTCTTTTCAAAGTGCCGCATCTGAAACCTTGTCCGCCTAAAGCCTTAGCGTAAGTGGAGTGGAGCGTTCTGACAAGGCCCTACCTTACACACTGCTTTCTAAGCCTTGCTTCTTTCTCTGCTATCCTCCCTGGTCACAAGAGACAGGGCCTCAGTCCCTACCTCACTTCCTTACCTTCACTGCAGAAGCTTTTCTCCACCCCACTGAACCGAAGTTTCTCATGCAGGAGTTTCTCCTGCCGGCAGTGCTCACACTGGGACACCACACCCCGAAGCCGCTTGAAGTCCTCACAGCAATCACGGCAGCAGAACTGGAAGACCTGGTCCTGAGATGGAAACACAGGACAGGAAGGATACAGCTAGGACATCTGCACCTGAAAGGCACAGCTCGAAAAGACTTCTTCAAACACGTGGCAAGATGTGGGTGGGGGGATCTTACCTGCCACTCCAAGACCTCAGGCTTGCCACTGAAGAGGCTATGGCAGTAGTGACAGCTCAGGTGAATGCCCCCCTCAGGGCTAGTACGCTGGAGGGAAGGAAGACAAATAAGGGGTGGGGGACAAGATGTGTGCAGTGCTGGAAGGGACTGGAGGTCAGGCTTTCTCTTTGCCCTACCCAGACCTACCTACCCCAGTTCTCCTACCCTTTCCCTGTGGCCACACCCTGTATCCCCTGGTCCAGGGTCTGGAGTACCTGGAACTTGGTCCAGCAGCTGGGGCTGCAGAATTGGTAGACTGTGCGATCAACTTTGTTGTAGTAACAAGGGTCAGAGAGGCTGCGGCGGCAGAAGCTGCAGGGTCGGGGAGGGCCTGGGGCATAGAAAGAAAGAGGGAAAGAAAGAGAAAGAGGAAGAGAGAGCACATAGAAGGTGTAAGGCAGGGCAGAGGTGGAATAGAAAATCCACGGGAAGATGTGGTTGGGGCTGAGGTTGGGCAGCAGAAATTACTCTAGAAGAGGGGAATGTGGGAAGTAGAAGGAAGGCCAGCAGGGATCTCAGAGAAGAGGGCTTTGCACCTACCAGTGAGCCCTGCCTGCTTCACTTTGTAAGAAGTGGTACAGCACAGGGAACAGAACAAGCTGGTCTTGCCATTACGATCCACATGTGATAGCATCTCAAAGTTCTTACACAGGGTCTTGCACCAGACACAGGGGTACACACGTGTGTTTTTCTGTGAGGATGGGGAAGGAGAGGCTGAGGCTGGATTTGTCCCTTCACTTTTATTTTTAAAATTTTTTAAACATGAAATTTTTCAGGCATACAAAAAAAAGTATAGATGATGATATAACAAAGACCTGTGTGTCCACCAGCCAGCTTCAAAAATAAAACATAACAGATACAATTGAAACCCCCTTTATTTGTTTTATTTTTCCCAGCCCTCGACCCTTCAGGCACCTTTATTTATCACCCAAGAACCACACCCCCTTCCAAAGCCCTCTAATGCACTACTCCCTCGGCCCCACCTTCTTGTACGCCCCCAAGCACGTTGTGTTGCAAAACCGCTTTTGTTGACCATCGTGGAAGAGGAGCTCTGGGCCAAGGCTCCCAGGCCTGGCGTAGATGTAAGCCCCACACTGGTCACAACAGTTGGTTTTCAGTCCCTTGTTGGCTCGGAATTTGGAGAAGCAAGAATCGCTGCAGAGTCGATGCACCACACTGCCATTGCTGACCTCATGTAGGACCTGCCACACATACATATACACACCCTGAGCTGAGGCCAGGCCACCACCGCCCACCCCAATCAATGCAAGGACAGAACTCCCACCTCACCCTAGACCTTCACAGCAGACAGTGGGCCTAGGACCCCCCAACCTGTGCGTCAGGCTGTAGACTTGATGGCGAGATCCTGGGAGGTAAGGAAGGTCAGCTGCATACATCCTGGAGAAGCTCTATCCTTGAATTTGCTCCCTCAGAATGGCTACCTTTTTCCACCCAAATCCCTTCCCACCCCCCCGGGGCTTGGCCCCTGCAGCTCCGGAACCAGGGGGGCAGGTCAGAGCCAGCAGGCTCTGTCAATTGGCCTGTGGTGAGCAGCCTCACCTCTCCAGTCTTCTGGCATATGCTGCAGCGAGTGGCATCGGCAGGATCCCCAGATTGGGGGATTGGACGCTGCTGCTGGGCCTCATACAGAGACAGACAGACAGATGTGCAGAATTCCTGGAAGGAGCCTCCTGAACCAGTCTGTACCACAACTGAGTCCTTGGTGTTCCAGATCTCCCTGGAGGTGGGAACAGGTTTGAGCATTCCCAGGACCACCCTCTTATCCCAGCAGTAACCCCTGTACTCCCTAGGATGTGGATTGAGGACCATAGAATCAAATACTCTAACCACTTCCCTAAATTAACCCTATCATCTCCATCCTGCTTGGTTTTGCCAACACAATCTCTCTTACCCAGAACTCCCACCCCTGGTCCCTGCCCCCTCCCACCCTAGGATCTCCACGCACTTCTTGCAGAAGGTACAGGTCTTTCTGCCCAAAGGCTTCTTGGAGAAAGTAGTGAGACAAGATGAAGAACAGAAGAGCTGAGGCAGCCCCTTGCGCTGATAGGCCGTCTGCCCCTTCTGCAGTGGTGTCCGGCAATGTGCACAAGACATCTTGGTGCCCATTGAAGAGCGCCCAGCCCTTTGTGCCATACTTGAGCGCAGGGACATGCGAGGAGAGCGCCGGGGCCGGAATGGCACAAAGTCCTCATCATTGGGGTCATCTACCATGGCATCAGAATCCTCATCTGACACTGGAACTGTGGGAGTAGGCGGGGCAGTGAGAAAAGACCGCCAGAACAGATTCTCCAGCCATTAGATGACCAGACTAATAGTAAGTTCAAAACTGATCCTGGGATCTCTGGGACTCCTCTTGTTCTGGCTGTTATACTTCCTCTCCCTTTACATTGGTATCTTAAGCTACTCATGCTTATTATACAATATTCAGGAGGGGGCTTCCAAGAAAGAAGTCTATGGACAGGGACAGTATAGTTGAAACGTAAAACTTTCTATTCTTATTGTTCTTGTTTTCAATTTTCCCCCACTACCTCTTGGTTCCCATGCCAACCCACAGCAGAGACAGGCACTTCTCTTTCTGCAGAGAGGAACTACAGGAGCCAGAAGATCCGTGCCCTGTCATAATCCCACCTTCAGCTCTTCTCTACACCAGGAATTCCCAGGACACACTTCCTCAAATCCTACTTACTGCTCTCAGTGGAATCCACAACCTCAGGCTTTGGAGGTTCTGCTCTTCTAACGCGCTCGCTTCTCTTCTGCACCTTGGAAAGAGGGGCAGGGAGGAAAGCTGAAGCTAACCGCTAACTGGAGCCCAAGGTTGGGGAAGGAATAGGAGATGGAAGGTGGGGTGTCAGGGTTGGGACCCTTGGCCCATCCCTGAAGAGAAAGGGGAAATGGGAGCTGGACTTCATTCTTAAGAATCAGTAGACACAAGAGCTCCTCCCTTCTCTGAATCTCCTGACAGCATCCCCCCCCCACCATCTAGGAAAGAAAATGAAGCGTCTGTCCTTCTCAGGGCTATGGGGGACCCAGACTCTTTCCGATTCCCTCCCCCTCACCCTCTCAGGCGGCTTCTCAATCTCCTTCCCAGTCAGACCATCTCCTGCAAAGGAAGCAAGAAAGTAACCTAAATCTTGAGCCCGCCCAGGCCCAAACCCCACCTCCCCTCCTGGGGAAGAATTTACTCAAAACTGAAAGGGAAAACTCAAGCATCTGGCTTCTAACCCTTCCAGGGTTACCTCGGACTCGGTACTAGGGCGGAAGTGGGGAAGGTATGTGTGCGGCTCTTCTCCGTTAAATAAATGCATTATCCTACCCTCCCACTCATTTCTGTCCCACTGGTCGTGAAGAATTTATATTGTACCAACAAAAACAAATGTTATGGGTAGATTCCTCTGGGCTTTGGTGGTATTTAAGATTATATATCTGCAGACCCTTATCACAGCCTAGGAGGGATATCACTAGGTAGATTAAGGGAGAAACTAGAGTCTCAGGTCTAGATGGCCCCTCCCCTACCAGAGATGCATCCTAGATCCTGCCTCTCTACCATCCCCCTGAAATCAGTATGCTCTTAGGGACTTCGGAGAGGAGTTACCATTCACCAAACCCAGAAACTCCACTCCCTTTTAGAACCAAACAGCTGGAAAAATTTTAGCGCCTAGAAGCCTGCTATTTTTCTTCAAATTCTGAAGGAAGGACCCTGGGACTGAAAGCCCACTGGGATGTGATAAAGGGAACCTATGCCATCAAATTCAGCCCCTCATACTACCCCATTCATCCTGCGCAGCCCCCCCCCACTCCTCCCACCTCTATTTTCCATAATCTTCACCACACCCCACTCTTCCTTCCAAAACCCCAACTCCTTCCCCACACGGATCCCTACTCTAATCTTTCTCCCCTCCTGCCCCCCTCCTTCAGTTCTCAAAGCACATAGCCAGCCCTCCTTACCACCACCCTTTCCCCAGCCCCCTCCAAATGATTAGGCAACCTACCTGGCAAAGAAGGATGTGTAGCAGGGATAGAGACCCCAGGTTTGCTCTGAGAACTGTTGAAGCCATCCCCCAGAGTCTCTCCCACTGAAGGGCTAGGGGCTGCATTTAGGCTCTGTGGCTGCCCTTGGGTATGCTCCTCCTCCTCCTCCTGCCCAGGGGAGCCCCTTCTCCTTGTAGCTATGGGGGGTATCTCCTCCTCTTCAATATGAGGAGACTCCAGGATTATTGGAGAATCCGGAGCCAAAGGTTCTAGTAGCCCCTCAGGTAAAGGGGGACTAGCCCCAGCTCCTGGATCAGGTGGCATCACCTCAGGGGTCTGGCACCCTGGTCCAGGCTCTAGGGTCTGCTCCCCCGAATCCCATGCAAGGGTCCCCTCAGGATCATGGTCCACCTCTGGGGGAGAGGGGGCTTTATAAAGCAGCCCCCCCAGCCCCAGTAGCTCAGTGGCTCCATCCAGGACTACTCCAGGGTCTTTTTCCAGGCCAGAAGGGGTATCAAGCAGGTCCAGGGCTCCAGAGGATGGAGACGGACCTGGGGGGGCCCATCCTCGAGTGGGAGCAGTCTGAGATTCCAGCAGATCCTCTCCAAATTCAATGTCTACTGGAAGGTCTCCAGCCAGGGGCTTCTCTGGCAGGGTCAATGGGTCAAATGGACTGGGGAAATCACTGGGATCCATGGCTGGGTATGGGCTGCAGATCGGAAGAGGGGGCAATAGAGGTGGTCTTAGCCTGAATTTCTTATGTAGGCTGAGACACACCCCATCATGCACTTGGATTTCTCATTAGCTGCCGCCCCCCCCCTCGCCCCAACAACCGATGGGCATTTCCACAGGCTTCAGTCCCAATGTCCACTCCCCCCCCCCATACAGCGCCCTCTGCGGGGAGTGGCGTTCCCCGCCCTGGCCGGGTGCCCACACTCGCCAGGCAGTTGGTCTCTAACCCGCCCGACACCCCCGCTGAGACTCGTAGCTCCTTCCTCCCTACCTCTCACACACCCCCCACCTCAGGCTGAACGCCCCCTCAGAGTCTCTTCTGGCCGCCGCAGCCAGAAGCCTTTCCCGCTCCAGCGATCTCAGCCCCCCCAGCCCCCCTTACTCTCCAAGAGCCCCCCAGGTTTCCAGTCTCTACCCATCCTGTCCAGCCCCGCTGCCCCTCCCCGCAGAGCCCCGTCCTCCATCAGCCCTTCCCCGCCCCCACAAACTGCCCTTCCTAACCATTCCCCCGTTCGGTTACCTTTCAGGGTGGACCACTTCCTCAGCCCCGTCCCCCTTCCCTACTGCTCCCCGAGTCTTTCCCTTCTCCTGTTGCCCACCCCCCACCTCAGGCATTTACAGGAAGACATTTTGGAGCTACGATTTCTCCTTAGACCCCCCTCCCGGCTACTGCGAGATCCCGCTTGCAGGTTCGGTTCGGCTTGATCAGTCCCGACCCCTACCTGAGGCAGGGTTAGAGTAACGGCTACAAGCCTAGAACTGCAGACAGCGACGGCCCCGCACTCCTTCTCCACCTCCCTCCCTAGCAGCCGGGACAGGGGTCGCGGCCCCTTTAAATGGCAGCGCCGCTTGCAGCGCTGAGCGCTCTGCACCAGGCAGGCGGGCGGTGCCAGCAACCAATCCCATTGGCTGGCTGGAGGAGGGGGCTCGCGAGACAGCGCCGGCCCCCGGCGCGAGACTCCCAGCCCAGTGGCCGCCTGGAAATTGCGGACTGGAGTATAGTCACTGGGGATGGAGTCTGAGCCCCCGCCCGGCCCCGTTAGTTGAGGGAAAGATAGCCTCTGGAGCTTTGAAGCCCGCCCCTGGGGAAGGCGGCGCCCCCTTTCTACCGAAGGGCCTAGTACACTAAAGACACAAAAACGGAGGAAAAACCCAGATCTACGCACCTGCTTTCCTTACCTGGCTCAAGAGTCTGGCCCCGTCACACCCGTGCCCGCCCTACCTCCAGACCCCACTGTACCCGTGATCCCCTCCTCTCATTCAAATGGTTCCTGGTCCCCTCCCCCTCTCCGTGTCCCTCTTCGCTTCCCACTCGTGTTCAACGCCCCCTCCGCATCCCCCCCCTCAGCAGTCCCTACCTACGCCATGCCGCAGACGCTTGCCAAGATTACCCTCCCCCATCCCCACCTCTCCGGGCCCGCCCCCCGGGCGACTGTTGGGGTAGTGAGTGACAGCAGAGAATGTGGGGGGGGGGGCAAAGACCCAACCCTCAAGTGCCCCTCCTCCCCTTGTCTGCAAGCCTCAGCCCCCCTCCAACCTGTCTAAGAGTCGTAGTTATGGGGTGTCTTAAGCTTGCTTCCAACCACCCTTGCCAGTTAAATGGCTCTGGCTTCTTGACAACGCCTATGCAGTAACGGTTACTGCCTGATGACCCCCAAAGCAGGTTCTGCAAGGCTACACCCCTTTTTCCCTCCATGGCCTTTGGGTAAGTTCTGGGATCATTTCACTGAATCTTACTGTAGGAGCTTGAATTATCTCTTGAATAGTTTTCCTCACCAGAAGCTTCCACCCCCCCAACACACACACACACACACACACACACACGCTCGCGCGCTCACGCGTGCGCGCCCCCCACGCTCGCGAGCTCACGCGTGCGCGCTCACACGCACACACACGGACACACACACACACACCGACGCACACTGTCCTTCCTTCCCTCTACCCTCTTTTTCGGTTCTTGTCTGTCCCTGTTCCTCACTGTCTCCCCATCTCTGCCTCTGAAGCACTCAGGCAAACACGGGCTCCTGGGATCTTACTTGATGGTGGGCGTGGCTATGGCTAGGGCGAGAGGAAGGGTAGGGGTAGGGACCACTTACCTTAGGTCTACTGATTTAGAAAAGAGTAAGTGCCAGTGTTCATTTTCAGGCCTCATGCTAGGGCCTGAAACCCCTCTCCCCCAGTCCCACGATAGTTCCTAAGGGCTGCACAGCACTGACTAGCTTAAATATATTAGAAACTCGGCCGAGAAAAGAGTCCAGTGTTGCCCGTTGCCCCTCTAGCCTGCCTCTGGCCTTTCCTCCTTCCCACATAAAGCCTTCCCAAGCCTAGTCTCTGGGAGCTTTACCCACGTTTTCACAGAAACCTTGTTTTTCCTAGCTTCCCTTATCAGACTTGAGATTGTCTTTACTCTCTCCTCTATCGGAGATAAATGTAATTTTTTTCAGTGTAGGTTGCCTAAACCCAGCTTTATCTTAATCAGTAGCCTGTGCACCTGTCTCCCACTTTCTGCTTATTTCTCTTTGTACTGCCTTTGTATTTTCTGTTGGGCCACCCAGTTCCTTTTTGTCTGCCCCCCTCAACACCGGTGGGCCTGGCTCCTCGGCTACTGTGGTGGTAGAATGCTTCATCACTAATTGTCAAACTATCTGAGAGGGAGGGGTGAGTTCTCATCTGCCATAGTGGTCTGGGATTCCAGGATTTAGGAGGCTGTCAGGAGGATTATGAACTTGAGAATGCCTTGGGCTACACAGTGAGACCCTGTCTCAAAACAAAAACAAAGCCTGACAGGGCAGTGGTGGTGCATGCCTTTAATCCCAGCACTCAGGAGGCAGGGCAAGGGGATCTCTGTAAGTTTAAGGCCAGCCTGGTCTACAAGAGCTAGTTCCAGCCAGGCGATGGTGGCGCACGCCTTTAATCCCAGCACTCGGGAGGCAGAGGCAGGTGGATCTCTGTGAGTTCGAGACCAGCCTGGTCTACAGAGCTAGTGCCAGGACAGGTTCCAAAGCCACAGAGAAACCCTGTCTCGAAAAACCAAAACCAAACAAACCAAAAACCAAAACAAAACAAAAAAAACAAAACCTGGGTGTGGTAGCACACACAGGGAACCTGAGGCAGGAGGATTCCATGCAGTTTGAAGCCAGCCTGAAACTGCAGTCCTACTACAGGACAACTGGGGTGGTCGTGAGATGGCTTAGCGGGCAAAGGCTCTTGCTGCCAAGCCTACGGGACCAGATAATAGCACATATGCACACACACACACACACAGGCTCACAAAATCGATACATTTTTGAAAACTAATGACAAGGAACACGGGGTTCTACAACTACCATCACTCCACGTGATGTTCTAATGGTACATACAGGTCAACATCCGTTATTCAACTGTAATGTAAAATACTAAGAGTAAGTGCTAATGTAAACCATGGACTTTGGCTAGTGCTGATAGGCATCCCTGTCTATTGATGGATTGCAACAAATGTATCTGTCTTGCCCTGGATGTTGACAGTTGGAAAGGCCGTGTGTGCAGGGACACCAGCTATACAAGAAAGCTGTGTTCTGTAAATTTTACTATGAAACTAAAACTCTAGCCCCCTCCCCGCAAATCTTTGGTTTTGAGTGAGATTTTGTTTTTGTTTGTTTTGTTTTGTTTTCTGCTTTGGGTAAGGGTCTTATTGCCCTAGTCTGGTAGTTTTTGAATTTGCTATGTAACTCAAGCTGGCCTAGAACTCCGTTTGTATCCAAAGATGACTTTTAACTTTTGATCTTCTTGTCTCTACCTAGGATTACATGTGTGTCACAATGCCTGTTTTATGCTATGCTGGGGGTCAATCCCAGAGTTTTGTGAATACTAGGCAGATATTTGACCTCAATTTCCACCTCAGCTGAGTTACAGCCCTAGCCCAGAAGGTTTTTTGTTGTTGTTATTTGTTTCTTTTTGTTTTGTTTTGGTTTTTCAAGACAGGGTTTTTCTGTAGCTTAGGAGCCTGTCCTGGAACTAGCTCTTGTAGTTCTTCAACTCACAGAGATCCTCCTACCTCTGCCTCTCAAGTGCTGGGATTAAATTAGGCGTGTGCCACCACCACACAGCATGAAGATTTTTTTAAAAAAGATTTATTTATTGGTTATATATAGGATGTTTTCCTGCACACCAGAAGAGGGCATCAGATCTCATTACAGATGGTTGTGAGCCACCGTGTGGTTGCCGGGAATTGAACTCAGGACCTCTGGAAAAGCAGCCAGTGCTCTTAACCTCTGAGCCATCTCTCCAGCCCCCCAGCATGAAGATTTTATTTCAGTTTTTACAGTGCTGGGACTTAAACCCAAGGCTTACACACTCTAAGTGCTATATAACTGAATGGCACCCTCTTCGTTTTATATATTTTTCTGATTGCATAGGTATAAATAGGTCAGACATGGAAACACAGGTCTGTAACTTCAGTACTCAGGAGGCTAATAGGAGACAACTGTGTTCAAGGTCAACCTATTACCTATTAAGAGCATTTCTCAGACCTGGTAGTGGTGGTGCTTGCTTTTAATCCCAGCTGCGGATCTCTGTGAGTTCAAGGCCAGCCTGGTCTATAGAGCTAGTTCCAGGACAGGCTCCAAAGCTACAGAGAAACCCTGTCTCAAAACAAAACAAACAAAAAAAACCCAGCATTTCTCAGCCAGGCCTCTTAGTGCAGATGATAAACTAGGCTACTCAGGAGATTGAGACAGGCTGGTCTGGGCTACAAAGTAAAATTCAAGGCTGGTGGTACATGCCTTGAATCCCAGCACTTGGGTTGGGGGTAAAGGTAGATCTCTGTGGGTTCAAGACCTGTATAGTCTACATACTGAGTACCAGATCTGTCTGGGCTACAAAGTGATATCCTTTCTCAAAGAGATGGGTACTGGTTCAGAATGAAAGATATACACGGGTTTTTTTGTTTGTTTGTTTTTTGTTTTTTGAGACAAGGTTTCTCTGTAGCTTTGGTGTCTGTCCTGGAACTAGCTCTTGTAGATCAGGTTGGCCTCGAACTCACAGAGATCCACCTGTCTCTGCCTCTTGAGTGCTGGGATTAAAGGCGTGCGCCACCACCGCCCAGCTTTCAGAATAAAAGATAAAAAGAGGACTTGGGGATAGAATTGTAGAGCACTTGCCTTGCACTCTGCTAGGAGTTGTAGCTCATGATACTCATAGCACATGGAGGAAGAGGCAGGCAAATCCCTGAGTTCCAGGCCAGCTTGGTCGAAAGTGAGTTCCATGACATCCATAACTATGTAGAGATACTGCCTCATAAGCCACAAAAGCACACACACACACACACACACACACACACACACACACACACACACAATCTTCTCAGTGCTGCAATAAATAAATAAAACCACATCTCACCTATCTATCTATCTATTATCTATCTATCTATCTATCTATCTATCTATCTATCTATCTATCTATCTAATCTATAAATGTTCACTCCTTCACTCTAAAGATTTTGGAAAGCACAGAAAGCTTTAAGAAAGAGAGCCGGGCAGTGGTGGCATGTGTCTTTAATCCCAGCACTCAGGAGGTAGAGGCAGGTGGATCTCAGTGAGTTTGAGGTCAACCAGGTCTACAAAGTGAGTTTTCAGGAAAGTCAGGAATGTTACACAGAGAAACCTTATCTTAGAAAAAAGGAAAGGAAAGGAAGGAAAGAAGGAAGGGAGGGAGGGAGGGAGGAAGGAAGGAAGGAAAGTAGGAAGGAAGGAATAAGTGAGCCAGATGGTGGTGGTGTGTGCCTTTAATGCCAGCACTTGGGAGGCAGAGGCAGGTCGATCTCCAGGTTTGAGGCCACCCTGGTCTCCATAATAAGTTCCCGTATAGTCAGGGCTACAGAGAGAACCCCTGTCTCAAAAGAAAAAAAAACAGCGAGGTGGCACACAGCTTTAATCTCAGTATTTAGAAGGCAGAGACAGGTGAATCTCAAGTTTGAGGCCAGTCTGGTCTACAGAATGAGTTTGAAGCCAGCCAAGGCTTCACAGAGAGACCCCATCTTGAAAACAAACAAACAAACAAACAAAGAAAACAAAACAAACCAGGGGCTGGAGAGATGGCTTAGAGGTTAAGAGCACTGGCTGCTCTTCCAGAGGTCCTGAGTTCAATTCCCAGCAACCACATGGTGGCTCACACCCCTCTGTAATGGGATCTGCTGCCCTCTTCTGGCCTTCAGGCAGACAGGCAGACAGAACACTGTATATACATAATAAATAAATAAATAAAAACCTTAAAAAAACAAGCTTTGGAGAGATGGCCCAGAAAAAAACAAGGGTTGGAGAGATGGCCCAGAAGTTAAGAGCACTTGCTGCTCTTCTAGAGGTCCTGAGTCCAATTCCCAGCACCCACATGGTGCTCACAACCATCTAAATGAGATTTGGTGCCCTCTTCTAGTCTGCAGGCATATATGCAGGCAGAACACTATATACACAATAAATAAATAAATCTTAAAACAAAAACAAACAAACAGAGCCAGCAATATGACTCAGCAAGTAAAGGTACGTGCTGCCAACCCTGATGACCTAAATTTGATCCCTGGAACTCATATGGTAGGAGAAAATTGACTTCAGACAATTGTCCTTTGATCTCCACACCCATACCATGCTTGCCCACACAAAAGTAAAAAGCTACAAAGAATATGGTAATTCTTTTTTTTTGTTTTGTTTTGTTTTGTTTTGTTTTTCAAGACAGGGTTTCTCTGTGGTTGTGGAGCCTGTCCTGGAACTAGCTCTTGTAGACCAGGCTGGCCTCAAACTCACAGAGATCCACCTGCCTCTGCCTCCTGAGTGCTGGGATTAAAGGCGTGCACCACCACTGCTCGGCCTATTTGCACTTTTGACACTGGGTATCAAACCTAGAGACTTTTTACCTGGGAAGTACTTGCTCTGCCATGAGTTACCAGAGGCTCTTGTTGTTGTTGGGACATTTCTCACTATGTAGTTCTAGTTGGCCTGGAACTTGTTATGCAGACCAGATTGGCCTCAAACACAGAGATCCTCCTGCCTCTGCTTTTCAAGGGCTAGGATAAAGGCTTATACCACAATAACCCGGTTATTTTTAATTATGTTTATTGATGTATAATTGTGTATAAGTGTGTGTGTGTGTTGAGCTAGGGCATTTATTTATTTGTTTATATACTGTTTGTTTTTACTGTTTTGATTTTTTATGTATACAATATTCTGTCTGCATGTATGCCTGCAGGCCAGAAGAGGGCACCAAACCTCATTACAGATGGTTGTGAGCCACCATGTGGTTTCCGGGAATCGAACTCAGGACCTTTGGAAGAGCAGGCAGTGCTCTTAACCTCTGAGCCATCTCTCCAGCCCCCTGTTTTGATTTTTTGAGACAGGGTTTCTCAGTGTCGCTCTGGCTGTCCTGGAACTCACTCTGTAAATCAGGTGGCCTCAAACTCATCAGTTGCCTGTAGAGTGCTACCTTCATGCAGTACCTGCAGAGACCATAAGGGGGCACCATATACCCTTGAAACTGGAGTTGTAGGTGGTTGTGAACCATAACTGAGTGCTGGGACTCAAATCCAGGTCCTCTTCAAGAACAATCAGTGCTATGTCTTACCCATTGAGCTATGTCTCCATTTGCAATATTAATTTGTGTGTATGTGGGGGACATTCATGTGCCACTGTGGATAGAGGACAACCTGTGGGAATCTGTTCTCATTTCTTTCTCAGTTCTAGGGATCAAACTCAGGTTAAAAGGCTTGACAGCAGACCCCTTGACTCACTGAGTCACCTTGACAACCATGGTCTCAAACTCTCCATCCTACTGCCTTAGCATCTCTAGTTCTGGGATTATAGGTGTATGGAATGATATACTAGCAATATGGGGCTAAAAATAACTTCATTAAAATGAACTAGAAATTGGATGTGGTGGTGCAGGCCAAGCCTTACCCCTACTCTCCAGAAAGAAAAGTTCTAGTAGATCACTTGCTATGTTTCTGAGCCTGGATTTCTCTGTGTAGCCCTGGCTGTCCTGGAACTCACTCTGTAGACCAGGCTGATCCTGAACTCACAATTCTACCTGCCTCTGCCTCCTCCTCCTGAGTGCTAAGATTAAAGGCATGCAACACTGTTCAAGTATTTTTTTTCAAATATCTGTTTTTTATTAAGTTTTGTTTGTGTGTGTTTTCATGTGAGTTTTTTGTTTATTTGTTTGTTTATTTTATGAGACAGGGTTTCTTTGTGTAGCCCTGGCTGTCTTTAAACTTGCTCTGTAGACAAGGCTGGCCTCAAACTCACAGAAAATGGGATCACACCCTTGATCCCAGCACTGCCTCCCAAGTGCAGGGATCAAAGGTGTGGGCCACCCCCACCTACATGATGAGCTATGCCTGAGTGTATGTATGTTGTTCATCACAAGCGTGCAGGAGCCCAAAGAAGTCAGAAAAGATGTTAGATCTCCTGGAACTGGAGTCACAAATAGTTGTGAGCTGCCATGTGTGTGCACGGAATGGAACAAGGTTATCTGCAAGAGAAGTTAGTGCTCTTCACTCTGAAGCCATCTTTCCAGCCCCTGTGTTATGTTTTTTCCACAAAAAAAAAAATCGTGGTTTAGAAAAGAAGGAGGGGGTAGGTATAGATCAATTAAAAACAAAAAACTAATAAAAAAGGAAAATCTGGCATTTCAAGGATGGCTCAGAGGTTAAAAGCACTGTCCGCTCTTTAGAGGACCTGTGTTGGGTTCCTTGACCTACATGGTGGCTCACAACTATCTGTAACTCCAGTTCTAGGGGATCCACTGTCTTCTGTCCTCCTTGGGCACTGCATAGAGATGGCGAACTTACATACATGCCGGCAAAATACACACACACAAAATAGAAATAAACCTTTTGTTGTTTATTCTTTCACTTTACGTATGACTTCTCTCATTTTATGTATATGGCTGTGCAACAACTATATGCATGCAGTGCCCACAGAAGCCAGAAGAGGGCGTCAGATACAGACAGTTGGCAGCCACCAATGCGTGCTGGAATAGGTAGGTACTCTAGTCCTCTGGAAGGGTAGCCAGTATTCTTAACTGCTGAGCCGTTTCTCCAGATCCCAATAAATCTTTTTTAAAAACAGAAAGTCTCAGCTTAGAAAAGTATATCCATCTTTTAAATCATACATACATATACATGTGTATGTAGTTTTGTGTGACTGTGTGTCGAGACAGAGTCTTGTCTTCTGCACTGGATGGCCTGATCCTCACTATGTAGACCAGGTCACTTCCTGGGTGATCCTCCTTTCTCAGCTTCCTGAGTGCAGGTATTAAAGGCATACTAATTTCCCTTTGACTGGAACAGTCATACACAGAACAGTCTGACTGGAACAGTCTGACAGAAGGCAGCTGTCAGAATTGGGTAGTGGGTATAGGAGAGTAATAGAAAGGGTGAGACTTCTTTTTGTACTGTGGAGCATTGTTTGACTTTTTTCCCCCACACGAGTAGGAATTCATTTTCTTTTTTCATAATACATGTGTTATTTTTTTCTCTCAGAGTTTGGGAACCACTGGGCTAAATATACCCAATATATAGTAGCTAGTAGCCATATGTTGACACACACACAGCGGGGTGGTATAGAATATGGCTAATCTCTACCGTATTGAACATTGAACGGTGCCGCAGAACCTTTCCAGCATTGGAAGAAGTCTTGTTAGACAACCCAGGTCTGGATCATCGTTCCCATGTAAGGTAGGTAGTACCTGCTTGGATAATCTGCCATCCAGAGTACGAATTAATTAGTAGGAATTAACTACTGGTGCCTATCAATTGAAGCTTGTAATCCTCGGTTAACCGCCTGGGTGAGTTAGGCATTAGGAGACAACGAAGGTTATTATTACCAGATCGGCTTTCTATGGGATATAGTGGAGGTCTGATGTGAAGACCTACAACATACTGGCTCCAGCACCGCCGACCAACCTGTTGAATCTCTCAGCGATGGGAACCTTAGTGATGTCTGGCCCATCGGGTTCTCTGGTTACCATGGAAATAGTGCTGGCTACAGTTTCTGGGTAATCGCACAGAAATTAAAGTGTCAAAATCGCTTAACCTCCTGTCCCTTTCTATAATCAATACCGTTTCAGTTGCACTTCCCAAATATACTCAGCACTGGGAACGGAAACTAAAATGGGAGAGTGTTAGGGTGCAAGCTTTGAGGAAGTGTGAAAATAGAAACATGGCGGGGCACTTTTTTTTTTCCCAGTAGCAAACGGCTAGCTCTGCCACACCGAATACAATGACATTGTTACTCTTGATTTTTGCACAGGCGCAGTGCATAAACTCTCAGCGCACGCCTACACGCGCATTTTCTCCCTTTTCTCTCCACTTTTCCTCTCTCACTAGTTCTCTCCTTTCCTCCTCCCACCACTAGGTCTTTCAGTCCTTTCGTGGGCCGGTTAGTCTTTCCTTCCGACCTCCAACCGTCCAAGGCTACCTCCCATCCCCCTTCCTTTTCCGTCTCTCACGCTGTGCCTCTAGTGCATGCGCAGAAGGTACAAAGCCTCGCTCTTTGTCCCCCATCTGTCGTTCACACGAACCCAAGGCTTTGACAGTTGGTAGCCAATAGAATCTAAGAAATGGCGGATAAATGAGTCTTCCTCTGGAGATAAACTTTGATTGGCAGTTCACATAGCCAATCGGGAATCCAATATTGACCCCCTTGGGAGGCACCGAGCTCCGTCGGCTCGTTTCCGGCGGTCGCGCGCTCTTTTCTCGGGACGGTGGAGGCCGTGCAGCGTCGCCGTTACTCTGAGCAAAGAACTGTGGGCAGAGGGTGAGTTTAGGGACGGCTCGGTGCTTGTTTGGGAGGGCAGTGGCGTTTCCTGCAACGATCCGCAAAGGAAGGGGCTAGGGCGAGGCTGAGTTTGGACAGAGGATGTGGGTTCGAAGGCCCCGTGAGGCCTTTCCCCCTCCGCGTACGGCCTTCGCAGCCCACCCGTGGGGTCCAGCACACACGCCGCTCCACGCGCGGGGGCTTCAGCCCATGCTTTTCTTGCTTTCCTGCCCGGCTCTTTTGTACTACTCATTCCCAAGTCTTAGCGACCATAGTTGGTGGCTTCTGAGCCGCCCTGGGCCGGAGGGTGTGGGGTCTATTATGCGAAAGCCCTGAAGTCGTGGCTGGAGGAGGTGGCGCTTTGCTTTGTCGGACGCTCCTCCTCCTCTTTAGCCCCGCGAGGCCATTAATTCCGAGAGGGCCAGTGGGGCCCCTGGAGCTATGTTTCTTTGTGAAAACAACTTTTAAGTTTGAAGTTTGCTAGTTCAGACCCCCTTGGCATTTTGGAACTAAGTTCATGAAACACCTCCACCCCACCCTCGCGCTCTAGAGCGCGCGCGCGCCTTTTTTTCCAAACCTCTTGCTGCTTAAGCTTTTCCTAGCCATTTGTAGGTATCGCTTTTCTAAGTTAAACTTACATTTATGGCTTTACTATCGAGTCTTTTTCACTTTGTGGAAGTCTTACTAAGCTGACACCTTTCTTTGTGTTTTTTAACAGAAGTCGGGGTTAGGATTGGGAGACAGACACTTTGCTGTGCTCAAATCGAAGTCAAGGTAGGTGTAGGAGTTAGGGTTACCAGGTAAAGTGTAGGATGCTCAGTTGAATACGGACTTCATTTTGACAACAAATTAATTTCGGTGGACTTCTCATGTTATTAAAGCAAAATATTTTTTAAATCTTAAATTAAAATGAAATTGAGCTGTGTCTTTTTTTTTTCCCAAAAAAATCTGGCTGCTCTAATTGGGGATAGTGCTTAAATTTATGTTTGTACAACTTTGTTGTTATTAAATGAAAAGTCCTAAAAAAAAAAAAACCTCAGTAGCAGCCTTTGCCATGTTTGTATTTTACAGCTTTCACAGTGGCCCACCAGGCGGCCATTTCAGCCTGGTGAATTCACATTGTATTTCTCCAGCGTTTTCCACTTACTGGTTTGACTCTTCTAAATACTCAGGGATCCTTGATCTTTGACGTAGCTCTCAGATGCCTGTACTAACGTGGTCCTGTACCTCTAAACACGTGTGCAGTTGTATAGCACACAGTCTTTCTAATCAACAACACATACACTCTGAACAGTCCTTTTCATCATGGGTAATCTTAGGACACATAAGTGGACAGAATTGCTGCTGATCTTTTTCTGAAGGCCAATAGTTAGGAGTTTGTAAGTTTGTTTCTGTTTATCTAGTGAAATTACATTGTTGCAGTTGGTGGTAGGAAGTATGTCTTGAGCGCCTGGTACTCAACTTTGTATTCCGTGGTAGCTCAGGTGCTTTAGACAGTACTACCTTACCTTCATTGGCAAATGCAAACTTTGGGAAAAGACTACAAGAAAGGGACAGATTGTGGGGATCTTTATTCGAAACATAAAGGTGGGCAGTTTGGTTATTAGAAGTCATTCATGGCCAGGTGTGATGGCAAAAGCAGGCCAATCTCTGGTCTACAGAGTGCCTCTGCCTCCTGAGATGACATTTGTTTAACATTCCTGTTCCTTACGTGGAACTAGAAATGGTAGTTTCCTGCAGGAACAAGTGCTTTGTCTGTTCCAGAATGACAGCTAAATGCTGTGTAGTGGTATTTCACTTAGGCCTTAAAGTTAACCACTCCTTTAAGGTCACTAACTGCTGTTCACCCCCATTATCGCCATCCTAACAGGTTGCGCAAGTTAGGTGATGTAGCCAGTGAGTTTGTTGGAGTTTAAATTGAAGTTAAGGCTTTGCTGTGTTTTGAGTTTTTAGAGGTCAACAGATCTGGGTTTCATTCCTTACACTGGTGTGGCCTTGTGTGGGTAAAGTATTTTTTAGATTCTGTTTTCATTCGAAATAATAACAGCTGGGGGCACTAAATAAAATAATGTACGTGTAGAACATTGCCTGGCTTTTTTTTTTTTTTTTTTTTGGAAATAGGATCTCAATTTCTAAATGGCCTAGCCTAGAACTCACCATGTAGACAAGGTTGGCCTCTCTCATAGAGATCCATCTACTTCTGTCTCCTCAGTGCTGGGACTTAAGGAGTGGGCTAAGATGCCTCCTGAGTGAGCCCTGGGAGTGAAGGTGTGCAGCATCCCATTCTCATTCATCTTGTTGCCTGGATTCTAATGAGCACTAAATATGTTACCTTAATTTGCAGAGTGTACTTTTTAAAAACAATTGTCTTTGACAATTTCATACATGTTTATGATGCATAAAGATGGCTACTCTTCCCCTTCATCCTCTTTATTCTCTCCCATCTCTGCCAGCCCCACAATAAACTTATTTTTCCAGAATATACTTTCCAAACCCAAAATACAACCTCCTTTGAAATAAATGGTTTAGAATATTTTTCCTTTTTTTTAAAGACAGAATTACACTGTGTAGGTATAGCTGACCTGGAAAACTCAGGTCTGGAACTCAAATCCACCTACTTCTGCCTCCTCAGTGCTGGGACTAAAGGAGTGGCCTAGAATGCCCAGTTTTTGGTTTGTTTTTGGAGACAGGGCCTCACTAATATAGCCCAGGTTGTCCAGGAACTGTGTAGCCCGTGCTGGCAGGAAAGCTGGGAATCATCCTATCTTGGCCTTCAGAGTGTCACTGTAATTAAAGGCTGCAGGAAAAAATGTTTCCTGGATTCCGAGCTGAGAAAAGGTAAGATTTAGTGGGACAAATGGCTGTGAAGATGATTAAAAAAATCTGCCACTGACTGCTTTGGAAGTAGAGGAAGGGGAACATTTAATACCTGTACTTAAAATAGAAAAAGATTGGCTTCTAATACCTTTCTTTCCCCATCTTCAACTGTTTCTGGGGTGGGCTTTCATTTCTTTGTCTTTTTTTTAAGAGGATGGGGAGATGTTGACACATAGCCAAGGCTGTTTTGAAACTATTTTATCGCAGCCTACACAAAGGTGGAATCAGGCATGCACCATCACATCTTGCATCTTTTTTTTTTTCTTTTTGAGACAGGTTTACGCCATAGCCCAGGCTGACCTCAGACAGCAAAGGCTAGGATTATAGAACAAAATCACTTTCCCAGTACCCAGTTTATTTTTAAATCATTGCTTGGAGCTGTGCTTGGTGGTGCACGACTTTAATACCAGCACTGGGAGAGGCAGAGACAGGTGGATGTCTGTGAGTTCAAGGTCAGATCAGTTAGGTCTACAGAGGAAGTTCCAGGACAGCCTTTTTGAAAAAAATATGCTTTATTTGCCATTAAATCACTATACCTGTTGATAAAATTTAAAATTATAGCTTTTCAGGAAAACTACATTAGCAAGAGTCACAAAGCTAAGATTGTTTCCTAATAAGTAAACAAAGCTAAAAGCACTACAGTGTTGTAATAGAAAAAAAAAACTGAAAGCACCTAAATTACGGAAGTTTAATAAATTGTGTATCCAGGATTCATTAAAATTAATGTTGACATTACTGAAATGAGGGAAAGCTAAACATCAAATGGTACGTTGGTGTTTAAACTAAAACAGTAATGTCTCAGGAAAAGTAAATAAACCGAGATGAAAGGGAAGAGGTGAAAGAAATATTTAAATGCACATGTGCCTAGAGATAGCTGTGTATTGATTCTAATCGTAAATATTCGTAACAACCTTGACAGGTGAATGTTGTCCATTCAGTTAGTCTTTATATTTGGAGAGGTGGTAGGAGGAAGACAGGATTTCTCTATGTAGCTCTGGCAACCCTGGAACTGATGTAGACCGGAGATCTGCCTGCCTCTGCCTTCTTAATGATGGAATTAAAGGTGTGCCCCATCATGTCCAGCCATGTTAACGATTTAATTACATAATGGATTATTGTATATCACAAGAAAGGTTATGAACTTTTTTTTTCTGGTGTTTTCTTTTTGTTTTGTTTGCTTTTGGAAACGGTTTGGTTGTGTAGCTGGATGTCCTGGAATTAGCTCTGTAGACCTCACAGAGATTTACTTGTCTCTGACTACCCAGTGCTAAGATTAAAGGTGAATTCTACCACCTCTGACTGGCATATTTTAAATTAGATTTATTTATTTTTTATTTCATGTAGGTGTTTCATTAGTGTGTATGTCTACACCTTGTGTGTCCATGAAGGTCAGAAGAACTGAGTTACACTGTAGATGGTTGTGAAGTACTGTGGGTCCTCTTCAAGAACAACAAATACTTGTTTTTGTTTTATTTTTTGAGACAGGGTTTTTCCTGTATAGACCTGTGTTCTTAACCTCTAAACTATGTCTTTAGCCTCCTACAATCTGTTTGCCTTAATGTGCAACTTCAGATAGACACAGATGGGGCTGGAGAGATGGCTCAGCTGTTAAGAATATCCATTGCTCTTGCAGAGGACCTGAGTTTAGTTCCCAACAACCATGTCAGAAGGCTTCACAGCTCCCTGAAAAGTCCAGCTCCAGGGGCTGTCATGTCCTCATCAGACACTGTACTTGCATACACATAATGAAAATAAAATTATTTTTAAAAAAATCTATGTTAATGGCTAGAAGGGTGTGTTAGGATTCTCTAGAACTGATAGATCTATCTGTATCTGTTTTTAGATAGATATAAAGGGGGTTTATTGGAGTGACTGATTGGCTGTGGTCCAGCTAATCCAACAATGGCTGTTTACTAATGGAAAGTTCAAGAACTCAGTAGTTCTGTCCATGAGGCTGGATGTCTCAGTTGGTCTAAAGTATGCACTGGAATCTTAAAGTGCCTGTGAAGGCATGGACTTGCCATTGAGATTGGGGGCAAGCAGGCAAAGAAAGCAAGCTTTTTTTCCCATGTCCTTTATATTTGCTGCCACCAGAAGGTGTGGCCCATAAGGTGGATCTTCACATTTCGGGTGACTTCATTTAGAAAAATCCCTCACAGGTGTACCTAGCCTCTTAGTTTTTTAATTAATTCCATATATAGTCAAGTTGGCAACCAAGAATAGCCATAACAAAGGGTGTACCATAATGATAATAATAACTTATTGTTTTTTATGTATATATGTATGTGGGTATGTGCATATGGTGTTCAAAAGAGGGCCTTAGGTGTCTGATTTCCTAGTGCAGGAGTTACAGGCATTTGTGAATTGTTCAGTATGGGTGTTGGGACCAGGCTTTTTTTTTTTTTTTTTTTTTTCCTCCTTCCCTCCTGGTCTATATAGCCCTGGTTGCCCTCAAACTCATTTCCTGCCTCAGGCTCTCAGAGTGCTGAAATTATAGGCACACAGTAGCTGTTTTGGGTTTGTTGTTTGGTTGTTTTAGGTTTTATTTACTTTTTTTGATTCACATACCAGGTGTGGGTTTTGTCCCATCTGGGCAAAGAGGTACATGCCTTAATATCAGCATTCTGGGAGGCAGGTGAGTCTTTGGGTTCAAGGCTAGCCTGGTCTGCACAGTAAGCTACAGTGTAGCCAGGAGTACATAGAGAAATTTTCTCTCAACCATTTTTAAGTTCAGTGTGTGTGTGTAAGTGAGGTCAAAGGACTGTGGGAGTCAGTTCTCCTTTAGCTGTAGGGTCCTAGGGGTGCAGCACAGAGTGTTAGTGAGGGCCTTATTAACTGGAGCTTTGTAACATTGCACACACCTTTAATCCCTGTGGGAGACAGAGCAAGTTCCAGGACAGCCAGTGCTATACAGAGAATCCTGTCTTGAAAACAAAAAAGACACAGACGGAGAAGAAATGTTGACAATTCATGTCTATTCCGAAATGTCAGCTTTTCAGTCAGGCAATTCAAAATTACATTGGCACCCAAATAGCCCATTTGTGTCTCATCTCTCCCAGTTTTTGTATTTAATTGGCACTAACCTCTTAAGTCCTGTGTAATTTATTATGTCTATTTTAGCTTTCACAGAAAAGTAGGCTCTGAAAGCCAAAATGTGATATGTCCATCTAGACTATCACCTAGCAAATAGTAGGCATCCAATATATGTTAAATGAATTGGTGAAATGAAAGATTATCAGTAGTACATATACGTGTGTTTTGGTATGTATATTGTTCACTTATCTCTTGAACAAAGTTTTCTCTCTCCCTCTCACATACAGACAATATAACCCTCATAATTTTCAGTGCCATGTGATTCCCATCAGTTATTTCAAAAATTTAGCATGACCTATTCCTTTAATCTTTGGTAATTCAGTCATTTTTATTGTTCATCTCCATAAAGGCCATCATAGTGAATATTTTCATGGCCACACCTTAAATTTCTTTTTTTTTTTTTTTGCTGTTTTGTAGTTTAAAAAAATACTTCCTTTTTTATGCCTTTGTGTGTGTGGGGGTTGCCTGCCTGCGTATCTTTTTTTTTTTTTTTTTTTTTTTTTTTTTTTTTTTTTTTTTTGGTTTTTCAAGACAGGGTTTCTCCATAGCTTTTTGGTTCCTGTCCTGGAACTAGCTCTGTAGACCAGGCTGGCCTCGAACTCACAGAGATCCGCCTGCCTGTCTCCCTAGTGCTGGGATTAAAGGCATGCGCTACCACCGCCCAGCTGGATGAAATTTTCTATTTTTTCTATTTTAAAAAAGATGCGCAGGGCTGGGCAGTGGTGGCGCACACCTTTAATCCCAGCACTCAGGAGGCAGAGACAGGTGGGTCTCTATGAGTTCGAGGCCAGCCTGGTCTACAAGAGCTAGTTCCAGGACAGGCTCCAAATCCACAAAGAAACCCTGTCTTGAAAAACCAAAAAAAGAAAAGAAAATTTCATCCAGTACAGTTTGATCATACTTTCCCCTCTCCCAACTCCTAGATTCTCTACCCACCCAGCTCCACACTGTTTCTCTCTTCAAATACACACACGCAGAGACAGAGAGACCCAGTCATGAAACCACCTGACATTGATGTTAGGAACAGAACACATGTCTTCTGTGAGAGAGCTCATAACTGCTGGCCTGTCTTTCTAGCTCTCCAGTCCCCTGCTGTTTGGTTTTTGAGATAAGGTCTTAACTTTATACCCTGTGCTGGCCTGAAACATCATCTTTCGCTTCCACCTTCTGATGTACTGCCTCAATTGGAGTTTTTGTTTGGGCTTTTAGTTTTCTGGCGTTTAAATTTTTTTTTTTTTTAGGTTAAGTCTAGGAGTATGATTCTTATTCCTGAATTGAAAAGATATGAACATCTTGATGGCTCTTGTTTTGTGTGCTGTTTTAAAATTTAAAAAAAAATATTAAGTATAGGTTTTGCGTATACCACGGTATGCATGTAGAGAATCATGGAACCATTTCATGGGGTTGGTTCCCCATGTGGTTTCTGGGATCAAACTCAGGACTGGCTTTTTAACAAGTGCCTTTACCCACTGATCTGACTCTAACACACTTTCTGCCTTCTGAAATAGCCTTCAGATATAAAATAAAGAAGAGAAAAACTTGTGTATGCACTTAACTAAAACCAACAGTTGGTCAAAAATTTATCAGAATTTGGGACATAATTTTTATTAAAGGTATCCTGTGTTAACAATATGTGGAAAAACCTTCTGCACTTTTATTATTATTTTTTTCTGTTTTTTTGAGACAGGGTTTCTCTTTAGCTTTTGGAGCAGTTTCTGTAGCTTTGGAACCTGTCCTGGAACTCACTCTGTAGACCAGATTAGCCTCGAACTCAGACCTGCCTGCCTCTGCCTCCCAAGGGATTAAAGGCTTGCGCCACCACCACCTGGCCTTTCTGCTTCTTTTATTGACAACTTTGCTTCAACTGAATTCTGACTGGGGAATCTTCGTTCACTGGATGAGTCAGGAGTTTTTGGATGAGGATGATGATCCTCCGTTTTTTAAAGACTGTCAGCTTTTTAGCTAGACATGGTTGGACATGCTTATAAAACAGGCCGTTGAGAACTGGAAGGACCAGAGTTCAAGACCAGCCTTGGCTACACACAGATTTAGTCTTTATTACATTTATTTGTGTGTATGTGTAATCAAAGAACAAATTGCAGGAATTCGTAACCCAGGGATTGAACTCAGGTTATCAGGTTTAGAGGCAAGAGCCCTTACTGTAAGGCTGACTTTTCTTGTCTTTTCTTAGTTTTCAGATGACAGAAGGGAACATTTTGTCTTTTTGTATTTGCTTTTCTTTTGCTTTGCTACAAATTGAGTTCACTCTTAGGCTCAGTCACAACCTGTTCTTAAACCTTAGATCTTACTATCGTGATTAAGAATTACTATAGAGTCTGGAAAGATGGCTCAGCCATTAAGAGTACTTGTTGCTATTCTAGAGTACCTGGGCTTGATTTCCAGCATCCTGGTAGCAGCTTATAACAGTAACTCCAGTACCAGAGCCATCTTCTAGCGTCACAGGACATAAGGCGCATAATATACTTGGTACATTGACATGCAGATAAAACACCCATGCACTTAAATGTGTTTTTAAATTTATTTTTTACATGCCAATCCCAGTAACCCCCTTCTTCCTTTCCTACCGTTCCCCTCCCCAACCTTCTCCATACCCTATCTGCTCCTCAGAGAGGGGTAAGGTTTTGTTTGGATTTGGTTTTGGTCTTGCAATACAATGTTTCTCTGTGTAACAGCCCCAGGTCTCCTGGAACTTGTTTTGTAGAAATCTGCCTGCCTCCGAATGCTGGCACTAAAGGTGTCTACCCCCACACTGGCCACCTAAATAAATCTTAAAAAAAAAAAACAAAAAACTAGTGAGTGCTTAGTATATGCCAGTAGCGAGTTATTCTCTAATCCTTATAGCCATATCAAGGAGCAGGTATTTTTGGATGTCTGTTTATAACAGCATTATAAGAAATGAGGCAGATTTCATTGTAGTGAGTGCATAGTATTAGGACCATAATTCAAACCTAAGTCTTTAACCCTGCAGTCCATACTTCCCTCACTTAATTTGGAAGTATCTACAGTGAACTTTGCTTTAGGTGATAGCGATGATCAAGACTTCTGAACTTTTTATGGCAGTTTTGTTTACTTTGTATCTTTCGTTAATTTTTTTTGAGACAGAGTCTCTGTATCCCAGGCTGTGGTTTGTTTTTTGGAGACCGCTACTTACTTACTCTGTATAACCCTGGTTGTCTCTGCCTCCCAGGTACTAGGATAAAAGGCATGTGCCACTACAACAGGTGCACACTGAGTGGGTGTTTTTTTTTTTTTAATTTAAAACTTGTAAAGATTGTTTTGTTTGGGTATGTTTGAGTGCGGGCAGATGCCCATGGAGGCCAGAAGATAGCATTTAATTTTATGGAGCTGGAGTTAGATGCATCTTTTTATTTATTTATGTATTTTTGAGATAGGGTTTTTTTGGTGTAACCCTGACTGTCCTTGTACTTTGTAGACCAGGCTAGCCTTGAGCTCACAGAACTCCACCTTCTTCTGTCTCTCAAGTCTACAATTAAAGCCACATGTGCCACCACCACCCAGTACTAGATGTATTTTAAATAAATAGATTAGAAAAAATTTAGAGAATGTTGGGATTAAAGGCATGTACCAGTGCCACACCCCATGCCCGGCCCTCTGTGGTTTATTGTTCTCCTTTGTTTTGAGGCAAGATCTCATTGGGCAGCATTTGGCTATCCTGAAACTTAACTATGTAGACCAGGTTGACCTCAAACTCAGAGATCTGCCTCTGTCTGCTTCCTGAGTGCTAGGATTAAAGGTGAGCTCCATCAGGCCTGACCCTTTGTGGTTTGTTTTGTTTTGTTGTTTTTAGTTTTTCAAGCTTTAGTTTCTCTGTGTAGCCCTGGCTGTCTTGGAACTTGCACTGTAGACCAGTCTACACTTGAACTCAGCGATCTCTCTGCCTCACAAACCTTGGGAGGAATGTTTTTAAAATGTGCTTTCATACACAATAGAGCTGGTTTGGAGGAAAGGTTTGTTTTTTTTTTTTTTTTTTCCGAGACAGGGTTTCTCTGTAGCTTTGGAGCTTGTCCTGGAACTAGCTCTTGTAGCCTAGGTTGGCCTTGAACTCACAGAGTTCTGCCTCCCAAGTGCTGGAATTAAAGGCGTGCTCCACCACTGCCCAGCTAAAATACAGTCTTAAATATCTTAGGCTGTCTTAAATTGTGCCTTGTTATTCAGACAAACCACTTGTAAAACACAAATGATGGAATACCAAGATAAATTTTAGTGAAATGTAAATTGTCAGTAACTGACTAAATCCTAAATGCTGGATATTTGACATTCTACTTTTTTCTGTAGGGTGCAAACATGCAGAGCAATAAAACCTTTAACTTGGAGAAGCAGAACCATACTCCAAGGAAGCACCATCAACATCACCACCAGCAGCACCATCAGCAGCAGCAGCAGCAGCAGCAGCAACAACCACCCCCACCAATACCTGCAAATGGACAGCAGGCCAGCAGCCAGAGTAAGTAAATTGTGAGTGATGGAACATAAATAGGTTCCATCAAGAACAGTTTCATCATGGTTTTTAGGATATTAGGTAAATAGGGCTTTAGTGGCATACTTTTTACTTTTTTCCTGATTTTGTCAAGACATGCTTTCTCTAACAGCTCTGGCAGTCCTGGAACTAACTGTAGACTAGGCTGGCCTCTGCCTTCCTGAGTCCCAGGATTAAAGGACTCACCACCACTGCCTGGCTTTTTTTTTTTCCCAGGTAGGGTCTCATCATGCAGCCCTTGACTGCTGGCTTAGAATTTGCCTCTGCATCCCTCCGGGATATGGGAATGTGTCCTGTTCTGTTTTGTTCTGTGTGTATTTTTTAAACAACATTTTAAAAATTATTTCTATTTTATGTGTATTGATGTTGTGTGAGGGTGTCCGATCCCCTGGAACTGGAGTTACAAAGAGTTGCGAGCTGCCATATGGGTGCTGGGAATTGAAACTGGCTTCTCTTAAGCACTGAGCCATCTCTCCAGCTTCCTGTTTTTGTTTTTAAAATAAGATTTAATTTATGTGTATGAATGTTTTGTTATTTGTATCTAGTGCTCATGGAGGTCAAAAGAGAGCATTGGATCTTCTGAGTTTTTTTTTTTAAGGTGGTTGTCAGCTGCCACTTTGGTGGGAATCAAACCTGTTTCCTCTGGAAGAATAATAAGTGGTCTTAACTGCCGAGCCAACTTTCTAAGCTTTTCCTATTTGGTTCTTAAGTGGTATTTTATGATAGAAGGGGGTTGATCACCTGAAACAAAGAAACAGACATCAGTAGAGTATATGTTATACTGTTATTGGCATGTTCTACTGACAAACAAATGTCTGTCTGTGTGTAGTTTGGGTCTTAGAGATAGCCATCACAATATAGGGAAAAATTTAAGACTTAATACTATAATAAGACTTAGTTTCTGGTCTATATCCCCAGGCTATTTTTAATCTGTTAAAAAGTCTTTGTATGTTCTCGTTCCTTTAGGAATCTGAGTACCTATAAGAATATAAACCTGGCTGGGCAGTGGTGGCGGACACCTTTAATCCCAGCAGAGGCAGGTGGATCTCTGTGAGTTCAAGGCCAGCCTGGTCTACAAGAGCTAGTTCCAGGACAGGCTCCAAAACCACAGAGAAACTGTCTCAAAAAACCCCCCAAAAAAAAAAAAAAAGAAGAAGAAGAAAAGAAGAGAAACCCAGTAGTATGGGGGTGACTAGAGAAATGATTAATTTTGCTTTCAGAGGCCTTGAGTTAGGTTCCTGGCACCTGCATAAGGTATCTTAGTACCAACTGTAACTCCCAGGAAATCCAGCATCCTTTTCTGACTTCATGGGGGCCCATACACACATGGAACATAGTCACACTTACACACACAAAGTAATTTTTTGAAAGGCAATAGAAGTAGAGGCTGATGAGGTGGCTCAGTAGTTAATTAAGAGCTGAGCCTGTACTACTCTTAGAAAAGATCTAGGTTCCATTCTGGGTACCCATATCAGGTGGGTCACAACCACCTGTAACTAACTTGAGTTCCAGGGATCTGCATATAAACTCATCCAGGCAGACATAAATACACATCTGTTGTTTGTTTGTTTGTTTTTGAGACAGGGTTTTTCTGTGTTAACAGCCCTTCCTGTCCTGGAACTCGCTCTGTAGACCAGGCTAGGCCTCAAACTCTCAGAAATCTGCCTCCCTCTGCCTTCTGAGTGCTGGGATCTAAGGTGTGTATCACAACTGCTGCTTTCACTTTCTAAAATGCCATTTACTGATGGATTGGATAGGATGCATTTGCAAGTGGTGTTTGTCTTCATCACAAAAGCAATGCTGAGGATATGACTAATTCTTTTCCTAATCTTTTGATTACTGTCTTCCAGATGAAGGTTTAACCATTGACCTAAAGAACTTTAGGAAACCAGGAGAGAAGACTTTCACCCAACGAAGCCGTCTCTTTGTGGGCAATCTTCCTCCTGACATTACTGAGGAGGAAATGAGGAAGCTTTTTGAGAAATATGGGAAAGCAGGCGAGGTTTTCATTCATAAGGATAAAGGCTTTGGCTTTATTCGCTTGGTAAGATTATTTTCCCTTAGGCTTGAAGGCCAATGTAGGTTTATTTGCCTTGTACACAAAGACTAAAGTATGGGGGTTATTTTTGGTTGCAGATCTCATTATGTAACCCCAGGGTTTCCTTGAACTCAAAGGGTTCCTATGTCTACTTCCCAAGTGCTGGATGACACACGTGTTTGCACCACCATGCTTGGGTTAAGTGAAAATGAAGTTTGTTTTAGTGATTATCAAGGTTTATATTATTCCCAAAATCCTTGTAAGACATGTATTGTCTTACTCTTAAAAACCCTGAGGGGTTCAAAATCTTTTACTATTAGGCAAGTGGATATGCATTTTCTTTCTGAGGGAGACAGTTGAATCAAATGCAGACTCTGATATTAGATAAGTGTGCTGCTGCTCAGTGGTGCTCTCAGTTCTGCCAATGTTTTGTGCAGATTTTATGTTTAAATCTGGCCAGAATTAAAGGCATGTGCCACCATACCCACCATTTCATCTCTGTTAAATTCTAATTTTCTTGTTTTTCCCAGGAAACACGAACCCTAGCGGAAATTGCCAAAGTGGAGTTGGATAATATGCCACTCCGTGGAAAGCAGCTACGTGTGCGCTTTGCCTGTCATAGTGCATCTCTTACAGTCCGCAACCTTCCTCAGTATGTGTCCAACGAACTGCTGGAAGAAGCCTTTTCTGTGTTTGGCCAGGTGGAGAGGGCTGTGGTCATTGTAGATGACCGAGGAAGGCCCTCAGGGAAAGGCATTGTTGAGTTCTCAGGGAAGCCAGCTGCTCGGAAAGCTCTGGACAGATGCAGTGAAGGCTCCTTCTTGCTAACCAC
>NW_026068052.1:342367-346935 GCF_014885135.2 Alexandromys fortis | reverse complement strand
CTGGCCAGAATTAAAGGCATGTGCCACCATACCCACCATTTCATCTCTGTTAAATTCTAATTTTCTTGTTTTTCCCAGGAAACACGAACCCTAGCGGAAATTGCCAAAGTGGAGTTGGATAATATGCCACTCCGTGGAAAGCAGCTACGTGTGCGCTTTGCCTGTCATAGTGCATCTCTTACAGTCCGCAACCTTCCTCAGTATGTGTCCAACGAACTGCTGGAAGAAGCCTTTTCTGTGTTTGGCCAGGTGGAGAGGGCTGTGGTCATTGTAGATGACCGAGGAAGGCCCTCAGGGAAAGGCATTGTTGAGTTCTCAGGGAAGCCAGCTGCTCGGAAAGCTCTGGACAGATGCAGTGAAGGCTCCTTCTTGCTAACCACGTAAGTGGAGTTTTCAGACAATGTTTTTTGGATTCCTTAATCTTTCTTTGGTATGGAGAGTTAACGTCTTGTAATCCTATTCCTATTTTTATTTATTTAAAGACAACATTAACTCAACTTTTCTAATAATGATTTTCAGTGTAATCTTAAGTAGTTATGTATATATGTGCATGTAAATGCCATAGTGCACACTTGGGAAGCCAGTTTTCACTCCTTCCACCTCTACATGGGCTTCAGGACCAAGCTCAGGTTGCCTAGTTTTTTGTTTTTTGTTTTGTTTTGTTTTGTTTTTCGAGACAGGGTTTCTCTGTAGCTTTGGAGCCTGTCCTGAAACTAGCTCTGTAGACCAGGCTGGTCTCGAACTCACAGAGATCCGCCTGCCTCTGCCTCCCGAGTGCTGGGATTAAAGGCGTGCGCCACCATCGCCTGGCCTTCAGGTTGCCTAGTTTGCATGAACAAGTGCCTTTATCCATTGAACTGTCAAGATGAAGAGATGCCTCTGTGGTTAAGAGCATTGTCTGCTCTTGCAGAGGACCTGAGCTTGATTCCCAGCACCCACCTGTTGACTCAGAATCAACTGTAACACTGGGCAGGTGGCACATGTCTTTAATCCCAGCATTCCAGAGGCAGGTAGATTTCTTAAGTTTGAGGCCATCCTGGTCTACAAAGCGAGTTCCGGGACAGCCTGAGCTGTTAAACAGAACAAAAACAAACAGAAAAGCCATCTGTAACTTCAGGATCTGATGCCAACCTCAGCAGGAACCAGGTGTATGTGGTACATCGACATAAAGGAAAAAAACATACATGTGGAATAATCATATCACATTTTCTCATTTTAGAATTCTGGAAATGTAGTGTCTCATCATTTTCTCTCCTTCATTTTCTAGAGTTACCAAATATTAGATAAGTACTCTTCCAACATACTGACTTACTTTTTTGAGAGATCTGAAACTTGGGCTGTTAACTCCAAATTATCCTTAATGCCAGTAAGAAGGACTTGGTTATTTGGAGTATAAAAATCTTGTCAGAAATATGTTTAGATGTGGGAATTCACATCTATAATCTCAGCACTTGGGAGACTAAAAAAGAGGAGTTAACTCCATTAACTTGAGACCAACCCAGCTTACAGTTTGAATCGTTGCCAAATTCCCATTCCTGGCAAAAATGTTGTAGTTGTCCAGTTCTGAAGTTCTGATCCCTAATTAGTTCATCATGCCAGTGTTAAGCATAGGGAACATGCTTCTTGGGGTATGGCTTCATTTACACTAACTCCTTCCTTTACCCAGATTTCCTCGGCCTGTGACTGTGGAACCTATGGACCAGTTAGATGATGAGGAGGGACTTCCAGATAAGCTGGTTATAAAAAACCAGCAATTTCACAAGTATGTGGTCCAGATGGTGGTGGTGGGGTGTGTGTTTATATGTGTGGTGTTGGTGGTTGAACACAGGACCATAACCTGTTTGACTACACTTCCATCCCCTAGTTATTTTCCCGTTCTTGAAATTTAAAGGGGTGTTTAAGAGTCATGTCTGTGTGTACATATGCATTTGTGTGTGTACATTGTGCATATCTTTTTATTTATACATAGATGTGTGTGTTCGCTTGGCTCTTAGAAAAGAATGATTCTAAGAAGTTTTGGACTAAGTACATATATAATATTTACTGTCTATAGGGAGCGAGAACAGCCACCCAGATTTGCACAGCCAGGGTCCTTTGAGTATGAGTATGCCATGCGCTGGAAGGCACTCATTGAGATGGAGAAGCAACAGCAGGATCAAGTGGACCGCAACATCAAGGAGGCTCGTGAGAAGCTGGAGATGGAGATGGAGGCAGCACGCCATGAGCACCAGGTTATGCTAATGAGGCAGGGTGAGTATAGGCCCGTGGTTGTAAAAGTACAATAAATTTCAAATGTCATTTTTTGTTCAATAATTTCTTTGTCCTTCGATAGAATAAAACAAATTTCTGCTTTTGTTCCCTGAAATAACTTAGTTGATTTTGATGGGGGTGGGTTTGGAATATTGAATATTAGATAGATTCTATGAAGAAGCAAATAGTAAGGTTTGAGTTAATTTGGATAGTCATTCTGGGATTGTATACTGTTTTAGTTAAGGTTTCTAGTGCTGTGATGAAACACCGTGGTCAAAAGCAATTTGAGGAGGGAAAAGGTTTATTTTGTCTTAGAATTACAGATAACAGTCTATCATTGAGGGAAGCTAGGGCAGAGACCTGCAGGAAGGAACTGATGGAGAATTTTATTAGGTTGCTCCTCATGGCTTGTCCACCCTGCTTTCTTTCTGTTTTGGGGGTTTTGTTTGCTTGCTTGAGGAATGGTTTCTCTCTGAAGCCCTGGCTGTCCTGGAACTTGTTCTGCAGACTAGGATGGCCTTGAACTCAGAGACCCACCGCCTATGCCTCCTGAGTGTTGGCATGAAAGGCATTGTACCACTATGCCTGGTTTACCCTCCATGAGTTGGGCTATGTCACATCATTCAAGAGAATGCACCGTAGGCTTGTCCACCAACCAATCTCAATTGAGGTTCCCTCTTCCAAAATGACTATAGCTTGTGCCTAGTCAACATCTTTGCTTTGTGGATATTTGTGGGAAATTATTGTATATGAAAAGAAAACCAAAATCTCAATCTGTTGCTAGATTTGATGAGGCGTCAAGAAGAGCTTCGGAGAATGGAGGAGCTGCATAACCAAGAAGTTCAGAAACGAAAGCAGCTAGAGCTCAGGTAGCTCCTTTTGTTTGTTTGGGGCCTGGGCGCATGTTACAGTGTGTGGAGGCCATAGGACAACTTTTAGAAGCAATTCCCTCCTCCTATACCTGTGTATATACTGATGACCAGGGATAAACCTTTTTCAGAGCTGTCTCTCCAGCCTTGTAACTTCTTTTCTTTAACCTTTTTTTCTCCAAGAGTAATAATTTTTTTTTTCTTCTCCGCACCATTCTCTCTGATACATTGTAAATACTGGCAAATATGCTGCCTCTCAGGTTCTTCCTTTGGGTAAATATTTTAGCTGCATTTGGGTTCTATGGATTGCCTTAGGGCTTCAGTAAAGGGAAAGAGATGAGTGCTTGTTCCTGGATCTCTTTGGTTGTTGCCCTGGTACTTGGCAAGCTATGCAGGTTTTCGGTAAGGTTGTCTCTTTGCCTCAACCTTCTTCCTGTTCCAAGTGGTTTCCTCATGCTCTGGAATGCCTTTATATTAAAATAACTTGGTGGCTCTATAGGCAGGAGGAGGAACGCAGGCGCCGTGAGGAAGAAATGCGGCGGCAACAAGAAGAAATGATGCGGCGACAGCAGGAAGGATTCAAGGGAACCTTCCCTGATGCGGTATATCTCCTATGTGCCTATGATGTGCCAGGCCAGTTGTGATAAGACAGAACTACCATAAAATATCTGTTAGGATACCAGCTTATGACCAGTTTTTCTATGCTATAAAATTCCTTTTAGGAGAAAAAATATGTTGATAGGGAGGTGAGATAAGGTTTGAAAAAGAGCTCTTGCTTTATTGCAAATTTAGGATAAAAAGCCAGTACCACTGTTTATGCCCAGTGACAATAAGAGGTAAATCAAGCCCTGTAGCAGAATTTGGCTAGTTCACTGCCATCCATGTAGTTAGATGGTTTGCAGCCCCAAGAAGAAATTAGTACTTTCTTCCCCCGTTGCCTCTTTTTTTTTTTTAATATTTATTTATTTATTATGTATACAATGTTCTGTCTATGTGTATGTCTGCAGGCCAGAAGAGGGCACCAGACCTCATTACAGATGGTTGTGAGCCACCATGTGGTTGCCGGGAATTGAACTCAGGACCTTTGGAGGAGCAGGCAGTGCTCTTAACCACTGAGCCATCTCTCCAGCCCCCTTCTGTTTATTTTTTCATTGCTTTTATTGAGCTATACATTTTTCTCTGCTCCCTTCCCTTCCTTCTCTCCCCTTCTACCCGACTTTCTATTTCCTTAGACTGAGTTGGAGGGAAGCAGTAGGGAACTCAAATCAGTTTTTTGGCAGTGGTAGCAGTTGTTCTCGAGACAGAGTCTTACTCTATAGCCCAGGCTATCCCGGAACTCACTCTCATAGCCTAGGGGGACTCAAACTCTTAGAAAGCCTCCTGTCTCAGCCTCCTGTACTAGGATTACAGATGTGAGTCACCATACCAACCTTTGGTTTTGTTTGCTTT
>NW_026068052.1:329203-341737 GCF_014885135.2 Alexandromys fortis | reverse complement strand
TCTCTGAGTTATGGAGCTTCTACCTAGTCCACATTTAACTTGACATTTCCAGAAACATTAGGGCTAGAAATGGAAGGCTGTTGATATATCTTGTCTACAGATCCTACTGAATTTTTTCTTGGTAGGGAAAGAAACTCTTTCCCCTATACTAATCATACTCCTCTGCTTTAGGTGCTATGGGCATAAACAATAGAGGTGCCATGCCCCCTGCTCCTGTGCCAACTGGGACCCCAGCTCCTCCAGGACCTGCCACTATGATGCCAGATGGAACTTTGGGATTGGTAATAAACTACAGGGCTTCATAATAATTGTAAATAGTGATAGGAGCTTCTCAACCTATGGAGTCTAAATTTTATGGATATGGGGGTGTGTGTGTGTGCACATGTGTGTACATGTAAGTGTGAATTGTGTGTTGTTCCTCGGGGTTCATCTGTGATTGAAACTTGCCATTAGGCTAGCTTGACTGGTCTTGAACATTGGATGCTGGGGAATTAAACTTGAACTCTCAAGCTTGCAGGACAGGTACTTTACCCAACTAAGCTATCTGCCCAGCATCTACTACCTGAGTTTACTTTGTTTTTTTGTTACAGGTACTGATTTTTAGGATTATTGGTATACATAAAATATAACCTTAAGATGTTTAGGGGATGGTAAGGATAATTAAACCTAGGATCTGATTGATAGATGTTAGGCAACAGTTGTCTTACTATTCCGTGTCCTTGGTATTTTATTTGTAATCTTGTCTAAATTCAATACCATATGCTATTTTAACATTGGAGTTTAAACAATGGCCTTTATCTGACTATCTGCCTGTAATCATTGTCCTCAGTAAACAAATTGCTTTTTGTTTTGTTGATTTTGGAGTTTTTGAGATAGGGTCTAGTTCTGGCTGCCCTGGAGCTTTCTATGTAGACTAGGCTGGCATCAGACTCACAGAGATGCTCCTGCCTCTGTCTTCCAAATGCATGCATCACATTGCCTGGCCGGTAGGTTGCTCTTAGGGGGCAAGTCAAGAAAGCTTAGATATAATGAATGACATATAATGAATGTTAATTCAAGGGCCTTGTGGTTCATAAAGTCGAAGTTGTTCAAATGTCAAAATGGCCAAAACTGGATAGAATTAAGGTTTCTAGAGAAATGATAACCTGTTCTTCCTGGTTTGGAAAAAGGACTTGGATAGAACCTATCCAAATAGACATTTCAGTTGTATATAAAATATGGATAAAAAGCTAAAGAAGTACAGCCTTCTGTTCCTTTCAGGTCCATGAGAACTCTAAGCAGACTTAGTTACCTTGCCCCTAGCAATCAGGAGTCTTGAATAGTTAAGTAGAAATGGTTTACAATGCAAGACCATAAATGAGCGAGACGCTGAGGACAGAGACTGTATTTAAAATTGTTTGTTCTCTTTCTCTTTTAAGACCCCACCAACAACTGAACGTTTCGGCCAAGCTGCTACAATGGAAGGAATTGGAGCAATTGGTGGAAATCCTCCTGCTTTCAACCGTCCAGCTCCTGGAGCTGAATTTGCTCCAAATAAACGCCGCCGATACTAAATAAAAGTTGCAGCGTCTAGTTTCCCGCAACCCTTAAAAGAAAGGTTCTTTTTGGACTAGCCAGAATTCTACCCTGGAAAAGTGTTAGGGGTTTTTCCCAATAGATAGGTCTTCCCTGCCTGTAATACTCTAGGGAGTATGCTTGGAGGCAGAGGGCAAGGGAGGGGTGTTATTTAACAAATCAAAGTCTGTGGTATATTGCTTTCTCAAGTCTGTCTGGTGCATTCCTGAAATGTGTTGATTATTGAGGGCCTTGAACCATAGCAAAGTGAACGTAGAGCGCTCCATTAATCTTGATCATTCCTGTTTCCTTCTTTCCTTCCTTGCTTTCTTCATCCCTCCCTCCTTCATTCATCATGTTTTAATTACTTTTTCATCTTTATTCCCCCAACCCCAGAGACACTGCCACATATATACCACAAAACCTAAACATCCTCCAATGACCTAGCCCAATTCCTCCATTCACTCCCAGGTGAGAATTCAGACAAATGTCCGCAGAGGTTACAACATACATACGGTTCTGTTATATCTCATATATAACCCCTTCATGTCCTAAGGAAGACATTTTCTCTTAGAGGTTTTCATTTTAGTATATCTTTAAAAAAAGAAAAAGTCTTGTGTAAACTTGCCTCCATGTTTCTCTTGGGTAAGGACTGCTCAAGACTGAATGCCCTTTTCTGTCTGATATTGCTGTTCACAGCTTTTCTTGATAGGCCTAGTACAATCTTGGGAACAGGGTTGCTGTGTGTTGAAGGTCTGACAGTAGCTCTTAGCCTTGCCTATCTTAGGTAGTTACGCTGTGCATTTTTTATTGGTGTACTATGTTTGATTTGTTCCTGATACCTTCAATTTGAAATTTTTCTGAGAAATGGAGCAGTAATGCAGCATCACCTTATTAAAATACATCTGAAGCCTTTTAATTTTCTGTGCTGTTTTTTGAAGGGGAAGGGAAGGAATTCTGTCTTGGGAAATGCATACAGTAGACTGCACTGTCACCTTTTGAAATACTAAACATTAGGCAAACATGGGCAGGGGAGGGTGAGATGCAAGATAGAGTGGCTAGGATCAATGCTGGGTAATGGTAGTAGCAGACAAGCGACTCCAAATGGCAGAAAATGGAGGGGTTGTATCCATACCACAGGGAGGGAGGATCTTAATTAGTATTTTGTTTCTTAGCAGCTGCTGGTATGTCAGAGGCTTGGAATTGGCAACATCTAAAACTGCTATAGTTACTGACCTCACCCAAGTTCCAAGGGCTCTTCCTGAGCCTCAGAGCTAAAATACTCTGGAGCACTTTCCTATTGGCTGGGAAGACCAACTGAAGTTCCCTTGCCCATGTTTGGAGGTGGACGCCTCCTGAACTAAAGATAGAAACAGCTGGCCCTTCTAGGCAGCTAAAAGCCTTCAGACTTAAGAGGTGTTCCCCACTCTGCGGCCAGACTCCTTGAAATACCCTTTGAGTAAGCTCAACCAGCGCTTCCATGTCTCTGCTCTGCCATAACAAAGGCTGTGGGCAACACTTTGACCCTAATATCAATCTCCCTGGTGAGTAAATATGGACCTTGGGCTCTGAGTAGGTGTTAGTTGTTCAGCTGTGGGCTGGCTATTGGGAACAGGAAGAACAAAAATTGGGCATGATTTGGGTGATCTTCAGTCTGCTGCTTTACTTTCCACATTGTATGAAGAACCATTAACGAACCTGAAGAAAATAGGAGGGATGCTATTTGACATAGTTCTTTCCTGCTTTCTGGTATCTACAGATTCCTGTCACTATCACCCTGGGGTCCCAATCTTCCATGATGCACTTAAGGTGAGGAATAGGTGATGGGGGCCTAGCAGGAGCATTTTCCCCAAGGAAATATACCCAGGAAATCTAAGCTGATCAGGGTCTCTTGTTGTCAGGGTTGGTCCTGCTGCCGAAAGCGAACTGTAGATTTCTCTGAGTTCTTAAATATCAAGGTAAAGCCTTTACTTCCTTGGATTCTAGTTCCTATGAAAGAACTCTTCTAATCCTTATCTCCTTATCTACTAGGGCTGTACTGTGGGACCACACTGTGCTGAGAAGCTTCCTGAGGGCCCTCAGCCTGAGGGCCCTGCCACGAGTTCGCTTCAGGAGCAAAAACCTCTGAATACAATTCCAAAGTCAGCAGAGACCTTGCTCCGAGAAAGGCCTAAGTAAAGACCCAAGGCTTTTTTCTCTACCGATGCAGGGATTAATGGCTCACTGGGGATTGGAAGCAAGGGGTTAGAGATGTGAGGAGGGTCGTGTGTTGACAGCTTGCATGATGCATCTTTTGTCATAGGGGAAATTTGTGTCAAGAAATGTCTGTTGCTATAAGATGGTGTAAGGATGATGGATTATTCTAGGGACTAGGTAACTTCTCAAATACATGGTATATAGCAAGAGTAGCGACTAGATAACCTGTGCTTTGATTTTGTTGAGCTAGGCTGTGAGGCCCAGTCTTGAAATTGATCCTCTTAACTTCCTGAAGGCCGACATTTTTACAGGTGTACACAACCACACCTGCTTGAAAATGAAGTGATATTTTTGTTGTGCATTTTCAGTTTTTAATAATTTTTAGTTAGTATAGAAAGGAATGGGTTTCATCAAGTTTTCATATATGTATCATTGTACCTTGCTCATGCATATCCCCCCAATACACCTCTATTAATCTCTTTGGTTTTGGAAGAACTTAATCTTACATGTTTTGTTGGCTCATTCCTGTACTCCCAATACTTAAAATGCTCGATCAGCAAGATTGCTCTGGATATTGGACTGGCCTGGGATACAGAAAATAAAAAGTAAATCTTAAATTGCTGCACATGTTGCTCTGTGTCCATAGATTGCAAAGCTTAGGCAGAGGTGACGGGATCACCAAAGGTCTGAGGCTAGTCCATTCTGTACAGTGAATTACAGGTCAGTTATGGTTACCGAGGGACATCTTGTCTCAAAACAAGAAAAGGAGCCATTAGTATGGCTCAACAAGTAAAGGTGATTCCTCCATAATACTAGCTGGGTTTGGTCCCGGAAGTCTACATAAAGATGCAAACCAAGAAGTAATACTACTAAGTTGTCCTCTGACCTCCACACGTGTGCTATAGTGTACAGTCCCGACACTATGCTAGTAATAATAAACAAAAATTCATAAAAGCTCAATATTTGAATTTCTTTTGAAACAAGGTAACCCTGTCATTTTTATTTATATGTGTGTGTGGCTACAGTGATTGTGGCTGCCTGGTGTAGGTGCTGGAGACTTAATCTCAGGTCTTCTGCAGGAATAGTAAGGTTCCCCCTCTTTAGGTTGCATATTCTCTCCAGCCCCTTAAAAAGCTACATCTTCCCGGGCAGTGGTGGTGCACGCCTTTAATCCCAGCACTTGGGAAGCAGAGGCAGGCGGATCCCTGTGAGTTCGAGACCAGCCTGGTCTACAAGAGCTAGTTCCAGGACAGGCTCCAAAACCACAGAGAAACCCTGTCTTGAAAAAAAAAAAGCTACATCTTGCAGGTGTGGTGGTGCATGCCTTTAATCCCAGCACTCAGGCGGGTGGATCTCTTGAGTTCCAGGTCAGCCTGGTCTACAGAATGAGTTCCAGAACAGCTAGGGCTACACAGAGAAACCTCTCAAAAAAAAAAAAAAACCCCAAAAGGCTACTTTACATCATAGGGTATTAGTAGGATTAGGAAGGCAGGAGGTTGCAGAGAATATTATAAGCAAGAAGCATTAGGTTCACATCAAATAGAGGAAGTGATGTAGTTCTGCAGAGAAATGTGGGAAGAGTAGAAGCAACCAACTGCAAAGGAAGCCCTGAGCCTTCTCCAGGGCTATGGATTTGAATGTCCACAGAGGTGAAAATTGCCACTAGAGTTGTCCCCTGATTTCTCTGACCCTGATATACTTTCACCAGACTGACTTGATTCTAACAGTGTGGGTAGGGGTGCTAGGTTATTCTGATGAATGGATCAGATCTAAATGCCTGCTTATAACCTATAGGGCAGAGATGCCTCCAAAACTGCTGCCACTTATTATATCTCAAGCCCTGGGAGTGGCATTGGAACAGAAGGAACTAGACCAGGAACCTGGAGCAGGTAGGTGGGCCTTTAATAGGCCAAATCTCAAAGACTGGAATTTCATGTAAACGGCAGTAGGGTGGGGCAAATAGAAAAGTTCCTGACTGTTTCCTTTGCCCAGGACTTGACAGTAGTCTGATCTGGACTGGTTCCAGCTGCCAGAACCCAGGATGTGATGCTGTGAGTGAGAGTTTTGGGGGGGGGGGGGGGGGGGGGGGGGGGGGGGGGGGGGGGGGGGGGGGGGGGGGGGGGGGGGGGGGGGGGGGCGGGACTCAAGCATGTGGCTGTGTGATACCTGGGGATAGGCATGATTTTTAATGACCTGTTTCTCCTTTGGCCTTAGTTTTACCAAGGTCCTGAGAGTGACTCTGCTCCATGTACCTACCACCCAGGGGCACCTCGGTTTCATGAGGGGTAAGAGAAAGTACTGGGTAGGTTTCTTCCAATATAAATGAGAGTAAGGGCTTGGAGTGGAATTCATATAAATGATCTTCCTCCCTCAGGATGAAGTCTTGGAGCTGTTGTGGTATCCAGACTCTGGATTTTGGGGCATTCCTGGCACAACCAGGATGCAGAGTTGGTAGACATGACTGGGCAAAGCAGGTAAGCCCCCCCCCCCCCAACTTCTTAAACAGTTGGTTAGGCCCCAGTTACAGAGATAAGCTCTCCTCATATCTCCTGGCTGACCTCCCTAAAATTTTCCTTTAATACAAGTCAAATAAAATTCTGTTTTTTATCTCTCTATAGCCCGGAGTCTTGGCTATATGAAATAGTTAATCTTTTTGATTTTTTTTGTGTCTTTATTTCCCATGAGACTCCTCCTGGTTTAAGAGTTGAATTTTCCCATCTTCTTTTCACATCTCTTTAGCTGCCAGCTTCTTGCCGCCATGATTGGCACCAAACAGATTCCTTGGTAGTGCTGACTGTATATGGCCAGATTCCACTTCCTGCATTTAACTGGGTGAAAGCCAGTCAAACTGAGGTGAGCAATGATCTGGGGCAGGATGGGGGCGAGTAAACTCCGGTGGTCGTACAGTCTTACGGGGACACATGCTGCCACTCTTTTTTATTTGTTTTGGTTTTTCAAGGCAGCATTTTTCTGTGTAGCCCTGGCTGTCCTGGGATGCACTCTTGTAGACCCGGCTGGTCTCGAACTCACAGAGATCAGTCTGCCTCTGCCTCCCGAGTGCTGGGATTAAAGGCGTGCGCCACCACCGCCCATCGTATGCTGTCACTCTTTAGGTTCCAGTGTCCCCCAAGAGGAATGGAAAGTTATTACAGTAGGGTTGGCTGGCAGGCCTGTGAATCTTGCCTCTTTCCTGGTTCTGAAGTAATGACTTTTTCTGACCTTCTGGATTTGATACTACCCTTCTAATTCTTTTCTCTCAGCTTCATGTCCACATTGCCTTTGACGGTAACCGAGTGTTCCAAGCCCAAATGAAGCTCTGGGGGGTAAGTGTAGAGAAGTAGGCAGAGGCATGGGGGGGGGGGTAGACAGGTAAGAGGAGGGCCAGACTGAGTCGGTAGAGGGTAAGCTGTGGGGAATAGATCATTTTTCTTTAACTGCTTTGGTTTTCCCTCCTTTGTCTCCTCTTCCTTCTGTTCTTCCCCATTGTGTTCTTCTGTCTTCCCCTTTCTTTTTCTTTTCTGTTCTTATTTATCAATACTCTAAGCCCAAGTCTGTGATTTCTTCATTCTTTCTGTCTCTCCCTCCTTCTTAGGTCATAAACGTGGAGCAAAGTTCTGTCTCCTTGATGCCATCACGGGTGGAAATCTCCCTGGTCAAGGCTGACCCAGGATCCTGGGCCCAGCTGGAGCACCCCGATTCACTAGCTGAGAAGGCGAGGGCAGGGGTGTTGTTAGAGATGGATGAGGAAGAATCTGAGGATTCAGATGATGACCTGAGCTGGACAGAGGAGGAGGAAGAAGAGGAAGAAGCTATGGGAGAATAGTAACAGCAGCCAGTTGAGTTTCTAGGTAGGCTCTCGGTGACCTCAGAGACTAGGATATGGTTGACTGTGTGGTGTCACTGAGCAGCAGGAGGCTGGAGGAGGAGAGAACAAACTGTGCTGCTACTCCCCTAAATAAACCTTATATTCTGCAGTTTCACATAAGCGTCATCTCTCACCTCATCATGGAAGAGTGGATTCAGTCCCACCCCGCCCCCACTTGGCTGTGTGTTTGGCACACATGTGAAAACAACAGCCACCAGGAGTGTATGAGCACTTCCTGGATGTCCAGTTCCATGTTAGATGGTTTACAGAAAGCTGAGAATCAGCCTCACTCATTTCTCTCAAGAGAAAGACCTGAGCTGGGCATGGTGGTGCATACCTATAATCCTACCACTTAGGGTCAGGAGTCCTTGGTCATCCTCACCTACATACTGAATTGGAAGCTAGCCTGGGCTACATGAAACCTTGTCCCCTACAACTTTCCCTCTGAATAAAAGGTACAAACAGGAAAAAAAAAAAAAAGAAATGACATTCTAAGCTGGGTCTGATGGCTCCTACACCTCGAATCCCAGCACTGGTAAAGCTGAATTAGAATGATTGCCATGATTTTAAGGCCAGCCTGGTCTAGTTTGAGCTAAAAAGTAAAAAAGCTAGTTGTAGTGGTTTGTTCCTACAATTCTAGTAAGCAGGAGGCTGAAGCAGGAGGATTGTAGTATAAGATCAACCTAGGCTATGTAGAAAGTCCAGATACCTGGATGACATTCTTGGTGACCCTGGTGCTTTTGCTATTGATTACTACATATCAGATTGTATGTGCAAAGAGAAGACACAAAAGTTAGTAGGGTGTGGCTAGATTGAAAAAAATCCTAAAATTATAGGTCATTATTTTTATAGTCTTGCTATATGACCCAGAATCTTCTTGCCTCAGCCTGTTCACTGCTGTAATTACAGGTGCAAGTCCCCATACTTAGACAAAATACTTAGTGTGGGGTATTTTTGTTCGTAGTACTAGGGATACTCTAACCCAAGACCTACCACATGCTGTGCAGACATTCTACCACTAAGACACAGCTCCTGCTAAAGGGAACTTAAAAGACAATATGGGGGCTTGAGAGATGTCTCAATGGCTCACAGTTTATACTGCTTTTCTAGAGGAGCTGAGCCTGATTCCTATTGACCACATCATGTGTCTCCCTACCACCTGTAACTCCAGATCCAGGGGATCCAATCAACTCCTGTGGCCTCTGGGCACCTTCACTCACATACACATACCCACACACAAACACACACATTATTTTTGGGGGGTTCTTCGAGGCAGGGTTTCTCTGTTTAACAGTCCTGGCTGTCCTGGAACTCGCTTTGTAGACCAGGCTGGCCTCAAACTCACAGAAATCCGCCTGCCTCTGCCTCCCTAGTGCTGGGATTAAAGTATTCTGTCTGTGTGTTTGCCTGCAGGCCAGAAGAGGGCACCAGACCTCATTACAGATGGTTGTGAGCCACCATGTGGATGCTGGGAGTTGAACTCAGGACCTTTGGAAGAGCAGGCAATGCTCTTAACCGCTGAGCCATCTCTCCAGCCCGCCACATGGCATTTTTAAACTCTTAAAAACAACTACACAACTGAGTGGTGGAAAAAAATTACAAAAAAATCCTCAAAAGTAAATAAAAGACATTATGGTTAGCTCACTGTGTCTGCAGATTTTGTGTTCATGGATGGATTCAATGATTGTGAGTTGAAGATATAAAGAAAAATTTGCACTAAATGGTTATAGATTTTCTTAAATAATAGTGTAGTAATCACTTACAAAGCATTTATTTAGTACTATAATCTAGAGGTAGATAGTTATAGGAGAATATGTGTATGTTATATGCAAATACTATGCCTTTTCTTCAGAGACAGGGTTTCTCTGAGTAGCCCTGGATGTCTTGGAACTCACTCTAGACCAGGCTGGCCTAGAACTCAGAGATCTACCTGACTCTGCCTCCTAAATGCTAAGATTAAAAGCATGTGCCACCACCGCTTAGCTATAATGTCTTTTCATATAAAGAATTTAAGTATCTTCCAAGCTTGGTGCAAGCAGGAGGTTCCTGGATGGACCTCCCTCCTGCTGATATTACACAGAATGACTGCATAGACCTTTCTATTATTTTCATTTTATTGTTGTTATTTTTTGTTTTGTGCTTGTGTTTTGTGATACTGTTGCCCAGGATGCTTTGGAACTCATTAGATATAGCTCAGGTTGGCCTCAAACTTGGAACAATCCTCCTACCTAGCTTTCTCAATATTGGGACAACAGGAATAGGCTACCATACCCAGCTGAAATGTAGACTTGTTTATTTTTAGTCTCCCTCAGCAGAATCATCAATAATCTGAGAAAATCAAATTCTAAGAAACAGTACTAGAAAGATGGCTCAGGGGGTAAAGACAGTTGCTACACACAGCTCGTGGCTTTCAGTCCCTGGAATCCATGATAGAGAACCAATTCATGAAAGTTGTTCTCTGATTGCCACACATGTGCTATTGCATGTGGGTGCCCACACTTACACACATGGTGTGACACACAATAGTAATAAATTTCCAAGAAATACCCAGCAAGGAAGCTCTTCAAACCTCAGCCAATCTCAAGTTCTTTATTTCTCTTAAGTCCACTGCCCATCCTCTCTCTTTCCTCCATCTGTCTCCCCCTCCCTGTCTTCCTTCTTTCTTTAGGGTATCATGTAGCCCTGGCTGACCTGGAACCCAATATGTGGACCAGGTGAGCCTTGAACTTGTAGAGATACTCCTGCCAGCACACCCACATCAAGCTCTTCATTTGGTGTCTTTTTGGATCAGATTGAAGATAACTAGTATGTGATTGGGATCCAGGAGTGAAATGAACTGGAACAAATGTGGACAGTAGTGTACATGAGGATTTGGAGGCTGAGGGAACATTAGGCAATGGCAGGGAATATCTCCGAGGATGTGAGTTCCACCCACAGGGGAGTTTGATCAGAGGTAAAGAGACTTCCTGGCTATATAGGATACATAATATCTCACTGCTCTCATTCACCAAGTCTCACTGCTCTCATTCTGGATTCGTGGGGCAAATAAATTTTCTCCTTTGGACTAAAGCCTCAAGAGTCCTGCTTTCTTTCTTCTCCCCTTACACCCTCCCTCTCTCCCCCTTCTTTCCTTCTTTTTCTTGGACAGGTTTTCAGCTCCACTGAACTGACACTGAAATTGAAAATATGAACTAAATCAGAGGTCCACTGCCTCCTGAGTGCTGGGATTCAAAAGGTTTGTGCCACTATCTTCAGTCAAGAATGCTCTCCAAACTTGGAAGCAGTTTACTCTTTACTCTTTATTCCATTCGTTTCTTTAAATGTATATGGCACCACACACCTTTAATCCTAGAATTAGGAGGTAGAGGCAGGGGAATCTCTTGAGTTGGAGGCCAGCCTGGTCTATAGAGCAAGTTCTAAGCCAACGAGAGCTACATAGTAAGACCCTATCTCAAAAAAAAAAAAAAAACTAAAAAAATTTATTATATTTTAATTTATTTTTATAGACATGCACAGGGTGGAGTGGTATATATGGTATGCAGTTTGGAGGAAAACTTGTGCCAATCAGTTCTCTCCTTCTACCATGTAGATTGCAGGCATTGAAGTCCATTGTCAGGCTTGGGAGCTAGTGCCTTTACCCTCTGAGAAGTTAGCACTGTCAGCCGGGCATGGCAGCACAGGAGGCTGAGGCAGGAGGATCAATATGAATTCAGTATTAGTATAGGCAAGAACCTATCTCAAAATCAAAAACAAAGTTAGAGGTAAAACAGTCAGGTATGGGCTAGATGTGGTATCTTACGCCTTTAATTCCTAGAGGCAGAAGCAGACAGATCTCTGAGTACAAGGCCAGCCTGGTCTACATAGAGAGTTACAGGACAGCCAGGAACCCTACCTCAAAAATCAGAAGAAAACAATGATTCCCCCCAAGCCAGGTATGGTAGTGCATTCCTATCTGTAATCTCAGTACTTGGGTGTTGTGGCAAGGGGATCATGAGTTCATGGCCAAACTGAAGTACGTGGCAACTTTGAGGCCACCCTGGGGTATGTAAAAAGTTCAAGGCTAGTGTTGGTTTCATAGGGAGACTTTCAAATTTTGAGGTAAAATGACTAGAGAAAGATACATAATATGCATTTATCTTAACTGTAACTTTTTCTGTCTATCAAAATCAGGATAACAGCAATTGTCCCGAAATCCTGAAGAGAAAGAAGGTAAGGGTTCAAAAAATTCAGATAATTCTTATATATAAGGTTTATATATAAAATGCCAAATGTTCAGTGTTAACAAAGTATGGTACTAGTTCATTTTATAAAGCCAAAGTCTAAAATATAAGAAATTTCCAATATGATCTGTATATCCAATATGTGATCTGTATAGTGGCAGTAGTTAAATAACTACTGTGTGTGTGTGTGTGTACATGTGCATACGCATGCTGTGTGAGCGTGTGTGTGGAGCCAGAGGTCAATATCTTCCTCAATTGTTTTCCACCTTAATTTTTAAAGACATTCTCTCACTGAACCTATAGTTCATTAGTCATTTGGCTAGTCTGACTGGCCAGTGAACTTCGGAGATCCCCTTCTCTCTGCCTTTCTAGTGCTGGGATGGCTTTTGATTATTCTTTTGAGACAAAGTCTGAATGTCCAGAATTTGCAAAGTAGACCAGGCTGGCCTTGAACTCACAGAGATCCCTCTGCCTCAGCCTCCCAAGCATTGGGGTTAAACACATGCACCACCATGCCCAGCTTTTTTTTTAATTAAATTTATTTATTTATTAAAGATTTCTGCCTCCTCCTCGCCACTGCCTCCCATTTCCCTCCCCCTCCCCCGATCAAGTCCCCCTCCTCATCAGCCCAAAGAGCAATCAGGGTTCCCTGACCTGTGGGAAGTCCGAGGACCACCCACCTCAATCTAGGTCTAGTAA
>NW_026068052.1:281930-328314 GCF_014885135.2 Alexandromys fortis | reverse complement strand
GCCATTCTGACAGGTGTAAGATGGTATCTTAAAGTTGTCTTGATTTGCATTTCCCTGATTGCTAAGGAAGTTGAGCATGACCTTAAGTGTCCTTTAGCCATTTGAACTTCTTCTGTTGAGAATTCTCTGTTCAGCTCAGTGCCCCATTTTATAATTGGGTTGATTAGCCTTTTATGGTCTAGTTTCTTGAGTTCTTTATATATTTTGGAGATCAGACCTTTGTCAGTTGAGGGGTTGGTGAAGATCTTCTCCCAGTCAGTGGGTTGCCTATTTGTTTTAGTGACAGTGTCCTTTGCTTTACAGAAGCTTCTCAGTCTCAGGAGGTCCCATTTATTCAATGAGGCCCTTAGTGTCTATGCTGCTGGGGTTATATGTAGGAAGTGGTCTCCTGTGCCCACGTGTTGTAGAGTACTTCCCACTTTCTTTTCTATCAGGTTCAGTGTGTTCAGACTGATATTGAGGTCTTTAATCCATTTGGACTTGAGTTTTGTGCATGGTGATAGACATGCCCAGCTTTTATGTGAGTACTGAGGATCAAAACTTAGGTCCTCATACTTGTACAACAGACACTTCACCAACCTAGCCATGTCTCAGCCTTATTTCTTTATTTTTTTAAAACGAAAATGTTTTTTGCTCCTAGTTCCTTCCAATAGTTACTCTATTGTGTGGAAGGAGAGCATCAAGATAAGGGAGGCTATGACAGAAAAGAGGCTCACCTCCTGGCAGCCCGGAGGCAGAGATAAATAAGGGATGTGAGCCGGTCTCCTTGCTCCAAATAGGCCCATCTACTGCTTTGCATCTCCTGACAGTATGACATCCCTAGGTAAAATTTCTGATACATACAAGGTAACATGCTAGGCTTCATGCTAAGTGCATCATCTCAATCCCTCATCTCCTACTCTGAGGTCTATATTTGCTTATAGTAACACAAATCCTCTCCCTACCATCCTTTTACACTTCTTTATATGAATAAAGTCTTTGCTATAGTTTTTAGTTTTGGGCAGTGTGTAAACTGAACCCTGGGCCTTGCATATGCTAAGTAAGTACTTTACTGCCAAGTTACATGCCTAGGCCTTACATTTCTTTCTATCCATTATACTTTGTGTCTGATCTAATCCCCTTACACCTTTCTAGAAGCCTTATGGTACTATCTTTTTCTCCTCCTATTTAGTCAGCCTTCCCATTTTGTTGGGATGTGTAAACATGATCAAGTCTCTCCAGTCTTCAAAACAGTGTCTCTTGGCATCATAGCCTCTCTAGCTACTACTTATCTCCCTTCCCTTTCTTCTGGAAGTAACTGTATTCTCTTTTTATTTCCCTTTCTTTTGTTGTGCTGGGGATCATGGTGGGGCTATGTGTGGCTACCAAGGAGCTATATTCTCAGCCCTCTCCTTCCTCCTCCTTTCTTGTCTTTCTTTGGTTTTTGTACTTTTTCTTTGAGGCAGGGGCTCATGTAGCTCAGGTTGGCCTCAAAATTCCCATAGATGTAGCTGAGACAAAGTAGACCTTGAACCTCAGGTCCTCCTGCGTCCACCTCCCAAGTGCCTGACTGCTTGTTCTGTACATTCTAATCTGACCTCCAAACCTCAGTTTATAATAAGGTCATAATTGGCCACCAAGTCAATAAATCCAATGGATATGTTTAGTTCTCATCCTCCTTGACCTGTGAAGCAATATGTGACACTCAAGATTGTTTCTTCCTTAAACCCCTTTTATACACAGGCTTCCCAGGCCTGTGTCTTCCTACCACTCCAGCCACTCCTGTTCAGCTTCTCTTTTTCTACTTGGCTGTTCAATCCTAGCCTTTCTCTTATGTGACTCCTCTTCCAGACCCCCAGTTTACCCATGACTTCAAACACTTCATGTAGGGCATTTGCTCACCTTTTTATCTCTGGGTCTTCCTTTTTGGTCCAGATTTAATAATTGTCATGTAAATATTTACTATAATTCTTACTAATCTATCCTTTGGGTTTTTTTTCTGAGACAGGGTTTCTCTGTAGCTTTGGAGCCTGTCCTGGAACTAGCTCTTGTGGACCAGGCTGGTCTCAAACTCACAGAGATCTGCCTGCCTCTGCCTCCCGAGTGCGGGGATTAAAGGCATGTGCCACCACCGCCTGTCCTAATCTATCCATTGTATTCACTAAGATTTTTTTTCTGATATTTAGTGAGACATGTTCTTATTATACTATCTAAACTGGCTTCAGATTTGAAACCTCCTTCCAAGTGCTGGGATTACAGATATGCACCACCATCCCAGCCTTTTATTATATTCTTTATTTCAGCCTGTTAAGAAATTGGAGGAATTTTTCTTCTGAGAAAGGGGGATGTAACTCCAAAGTCCAATTTTATGTTTCAGTAACAAAATAAGATTTTCTGTTAGGCAGCCGGGCCGTGGTGGCGCATGCCTTTAATCCCAGCACTTGGGAGGAAGAGGTAGGCGGATCTCTGTGAGTTCGAGGCCAGCCTGGTCTACAAGAGCTAGTTCTAAGACAGGCTCCAAAGCAAAAGAGAAACCCTGTCTTGAACCCCCCCCCCAAAAAAAAAGATTTTCTGTTAGGCATAATAATGTAATCCCAGTTGATGGAGGAGGGTCATATGTCTATTGGTTAATAATGAAACTGCCTTGGCCCTTTTGATAGGACAGCAGTTTAGATAGGCGGAGTAGACAGAACAGTGTTGTGATAGGAGCGGCGGGGCTGCGTCCCCGGCACCCGGCCGCCCGCCCGCATGGCTAGCTCATGTCCAGAAATAATTACACGGAAACTGTATTCTTTCAAACACTGCCTGGCCCATAAGTTCCAGTTTCTTATTGGTTAGCTCTCACATATTGTTCTAACCCATTTCTAATATTCTGTGTAGCCCACGAGCTGGCTTACCAGGGAGGATCTTAACCTGCGTCTGTCTGGAGCGGGAGAATCATGGCGACTCCTCGACTAAGCTTCTTTTTCCCAGAATTCTCTTCTGTTTACCCCGCCTACCTAAGGGTTGGCCTATCAAATGGGCCTAGGCAGTTTCTTTATTAATAAGAAATCACTCCCACATCAGAACAGAATGCTGGGAGAAAGAAGCCGAGTTAGGCAATTGCCATGATTCTCCGACCCCACATGAATGTAGGCTAGAATCCTTCCTGGTAAGACACCATCTCGTGGTACTACACAGATTATTAAAAATGGGTTAATCGAGATGTAAAAATTAGCCAATAAGAGGCTGGAAATAATGGTCCAGGCAGTGTTTAAAAGAATACAATTTGTGAGCTAGGCGGTGGTGGCGTACGCCTTTAATCCCAGCACTTGGGAGGCAGAGGCAGGCAGACCTCTGTGAGTTCGAAACCAGCCTGGTCTACAAGAGCTAGTTCCAGCACAGGAACCAAAAGCTATGGAGAAACCCTGTCTCAAAAAATTCAAAAAAAAAAAGAATACAATTTGTGTGTTGTTATCCGGGGCTAAACTAGCCGTGTGGGATCCAGGCGGGAACATAGCCTGCTGCTCCATACAACACCCAGTGTGTACAAAGTGGAGGCAGGAGAATTAGAATGTCAAGATCATTTTCATTGACAGAGCCAGTTTGAGACTAGCCTGGCCTATATGAGATGAGATCATTTTTAAAAAGTTCAGGGAGCCAGGCATGATGGCACATCTCCTTAATTACCAGAACTAGGGAAACAGAGGCAGGTGAACCTCTTTTGAGTTTGGGGTCAGCCTGGTCTACATAGCAAGTTCCAAGGCAGCCACGGCTATATACTGAGACTCTGTCTCAAAACACCAAAGGGGAAAAACAGCTAAGGAAAAAAAAAGGTTCGATTTCTTGACAGTGGGGTTTTGCTGTTCTTTGAGGTGATGACATTTTCACTAAAGATTTGCATCAGCTGGGCGGTGGTGGCGCAAGCCTTTAATCCCAGCACTCAGGAGGCAGAGGCAGGCGGATCTCTGTGAGTTCGAGACCAGCCTGGTCTACAAGAGCTAGTTCCAGGACAGGCTCCAAAACCACAGAGAAACCCTGTCTCGAAAAAACAAAAAGTGAAAAAAATAAAGATTTGCCTCAGTTTGAAGATTAGGGAGGGCTGTCATCTACCCGTCCACAATGCTACACACTTCCACCAACGTTCCTTTACAGAGTTCTTACAACTGTTCTGATGGAGGGATTGGTCACCTATTTTTTTATTGTTTAATTTTTTTTGATCTCATTATATAATAGCCCATTCTGGCTAACAACTCCCCATGCACTGTAGGCTGACCTTGAACTTATGACCCTCCTATCCATCCTGAGCACTAGAATTACACGTGTTTATCACCACACTATTTCCCAACTTCTTAGAGATGAAGAAACCAAGGAAATGGGGTGGGAGATGTGGCTCAATTGGTTAAATACTTGTCTAGCATGTGAGATCCTAGGTTCTATCCCAAGCATCACATAAACCTGGCATGTTGGCATGAACCTATAATGCCAACACCCAGGAATGGATACAAAGAAGATTGTCTTATCTGAGCTCTATGAGACTTTCTCAAAAAAGAGAAGGAGAAAGAAAAAAGAAAAATGGTAGGCTGAGAATATAACTTAGTGCTAAAGTGTGCTCAAGGTCATGCATTCAATCACAAGCACACAAACAAAAAGAGATACAAGAAAGAAATGAATTGTTTGGGTTGCTTGAGGACATGTGGCTACTAATTGAAACCTCAGTCACTGCTAAGAGCTGTCTTAGTGCCACCCGAAAACATGCAAAGTCTATGACCCTGACAGGGATCTTAGAAGAAAAGAGCATCTCCCCAGCCTCCCAGTCTGTCCCTTTGACCAGCCTAACTGCGGACTGGGATCCTCTTGCTCAGTGACGTCATGCACTGATGTGAGACTTTTCTAAGCTACTCAGACCCCCCCCCCCATGGCCTGATCTCCGACCTCAGTGGAATTGCAGCCACCGCACCCCCTACTTCTCCAAATTAAGACATTCTCCCAGGTATACTTGCCTTCATACTCCCCTGCAGCAGCCACTTCAGTGGCACTGCCTCTGGGAGGCCCTCATCTACTGTCCTCTCTTTCTCTTCCTGCTCCTAAAGTCCCAGGTCACTGCTAGAGGGATGAACCAGGCAGGCGAATATGAATTTATGCTGTCCAGTTCCAAGTTGGCCCTCGCAGCTGCTCAGCAACCCTTTATTTGTCTCATCCATTCCCTGGCACTCTCCCGCAGGCCTCTTCAGACCATCCTCATCTTAAATTCCACTCCTCCTGTTCTACTATTTCAATCTAATATATAGACTTTCATCAGATGCTTAGAATTCTTCTTCTGAAGCTACAAATTCCTGTCTCACTCCTACTTCAAAAGATTCCCTGCTGGATACTCTGATCAGATTAACTGTTCCGTCCACCACAAATTAGTACTATCTGTCTGCCTTCCAGCCCTTCTTTCTCTTACCTATCCAGTTCCCTCCTGGAAAAGCAATCACCATTTCTCTCATATATTCTTCCTTACATAGGACCCTATCAGTAAAAAGACGGAAACAAAGAATGCGTGCTGGTTGTTACACATGATGAGAGAAAGAAATTCCAACAGAGGACTTGTCCTGGGCAAAGGCATAGAGGGAGAGAAGATATATTTAGAAAACAGGAGTTGAGTAGAGTAATCCCCTGAGCAATAATCCCAGCTGCTGCCTCGACTGCAGCTTCTCCTTTTCCAGCTCTGACTTCAACCTCAACGTTCCTTGCCTGGCCTACTACGCATACCAGCCGTGTGGAAATTGGACACTGCAAGGCCCCTCGCACATTCTACCTTTCCTGGACCTCTGTTACTATTTATTGAGCTTTGACTCCAACCATCTGTTTTAGTCCTGGTAAAGACGTCCCAGTTCCGTCCTGAGTCACTCTTCAAGCCAGTGAGCAGTCTCCCATTTCCTTTGTCACATGGACAGTTTCTCCACACCACTAAAACCAGGATAATGAATATAAAAGATGCTTTTAGCCAGATAATGATGGTGTATGCATTTAATCACAGCACTTGGGAGATGGAGCTCTGTGAGTTCGAGGCTAGCCTGGTCTACAACATGAGTTCCAGGACAGTCAGGACTGTTAGAGAAACCCTATCTCAAAAAATTTTTTAAAAAGATGCTTTTATAAAGATGTTAATACAAAGAGGTAAAAAGAACAGGTTAAACTACATAATAGACATGCAGTCAGTAAAATCCAGGCTTCAAAACTACAAAGAAACAGTCCAAGTTTTTCAGTACAAACCTTAAAAAGAAGATATATGCGATGATGCACACCTCTAACCCCAGCACTCAGGAGATGGAGGCAGAGGAAAACATGCCGTTCAGTGATGTAACCATTGGTAAGGTGCCATCCATGCTCCAGTAAAACAATACTAATGTAACTTACTACATCACAAAAAAAAAAAAAAAAAAACATGAGCATAGAAAGGGGGCTGACAGCGAAGAAGAAGGGGATTAGCAGAAGTGGAAGGGGATAAGAAAGTAATAGGTGTGGATATGCGAATATGGGCAAGCACATCATATATACATATGAAAATGCCACAATGAATCCCATTACTGTGTATAATTCATGTATGATAATACAACATTTAAAAAGAAAAGAGAAAGGTGACATATAATACCTGGCCACCAATCAATACTAGAGTCTAACTTTATGTGGATAGTGATTCAAACAAAAAAAGTTATATTTTTTACATTTGTGAAACTTGTAAATACATATACCAATTTGTATTGGGTGTCATTTATTTTATGTGCTTATGTGCTAATGCATTAGAATTGGGATTTTTTACAATTAGGATTTTTATTTTTCGAGATACACACTGAAATTCTTAAGTATGGAATGATACACTGTCTGGGAGTTTCTTCAAAATAATATAGGAGGAAGGAAATGAATGAAAGATACTTGGAACAAGATTACCCTGAAATTTGTATTCCTTCTGAGTGCTTGGTAAATAATTAAGCTATTCTGCCTACTTTTGTCTTTGCTGTAAATTCTCCACACAAAAATAGTTTTATAGCGACGTTGTGGAATTCTAAGCATCTGATGAAAGTCTATATATTAGATTGAAATAGTAGAACAGGAGGAGTGGAATTTAAGATGAGGATGGTCTGAAGAGGCCTGCGGGAGAGTGCCAGGGAATGGATGAGACAAATAAAGGGTTGCTGAGCAGCTGCGAGGGCCAACTTGGAACTGGACAGCATAAATTCATATTCGCCTGCCTGGTTCATCCCTCTAGCAGTGACCTGGGACTTTAGGAGCAGGAAGAGAAAGAGAGGACAGTAGATGAGGGCCTCCCAGAGGCAGTGCCACTGAAGTGGCTGCTGCAGGGGAGTATGAAGGCAAGTATACCTGGGAGAATGTCTTAATTTGGAGAAGTAGGGGGTGCGGTGGCTGCAATTCCACTGAGGTCGGAGATCAGGCCATGGGGGGGGGGGTCTGAGTAGCTTAGAAAAGTCTCACATCAGTGCATGACGTCACTGAGCAAGAGGATCCCAGTCCGCAGTTAGGCTGGTCAAAGGGACAGACTGGGAGGCTGGGGAGATGCTCTTTTCTTCTAAGATCCCTGTCAGGGTCATAGACTTTGCATGTTTTCGGATGGCACTAAGACAGCTCTTAGCAGTGACTGAGGTTTTTGGTTGCTTAATTAAAGAGTTACATTTATTTGCTGTTTGTGTTGGGAGAGATGCGCTGCTCACCATTTGCATGGATCAGAGAACAACTTGAGGGAGTCAGTTCTCCTTCCACCAGGTAGATCCTGGTGAGTGGTCAGTCATTCCTGGGGCCATCACCTTCACTCATTCATTTGTCTTGCTGACCTATAATTAGAGGCTTTGTTTGTTTTTTTTAGCCAGGGTTCTCCCGACTATGTAGCTCTGGCTGGTCTGGTAGGCGGGTTGACCACCCTGACTCAACTCAGAGATCTGCCTATCTCTGCTGGGACTAAGGGTGTGTACCACCATGTCTACTTGGTTATTTTGTAAAGAAATTTATTATGGGGCTGGAAGATAGTGGTGCATAGACATATCTGCATGCAAAACACCCCTACACATCAAATGAAAAAAGGTTAAATAAATCATCAAATCTTTTAAGCCTCCCTAATTATTGATGAGAATGTATGGATAAGCCAGGCGTGGTGGTCCACACCTTTAATCTCAGTATACAGGATGCAAAGTTTCTGTGTGAGTTTCAGGACAGCCAGAGCTGTGTAGAGAGACCTCGTCTGCCCCCCCCCTCAAAAAAATCCAGAAAAAGAGGAAAGAAATCATAGGGATAATTTTATAATAGTGCTGTTATCAAAATAAGATTCATTTAATGAGGCAAGAGTGGTGATATGTGCAGGATTCTAGTACTATCATTTGGGGTGTGGGAGTTCAAGGTCATTCTACATAGGGAAGGCAATACTAGCTTGGGCTACTGGGAATTGTGTTCCAATAAGCAAACAAACCTACCTATCTAACAGGTGTGGTGATTCAAAACATAATCCCTGTCCTCTGGAGGCAGAGGCAGGCTGATTGCTGCAAGTTCCAGACAAGGCTACATAGCAAGACCTCCTCGCCAAAATAAAATAAAATAAAATATACTGTATCTAAGAGTGGTCACATGAACCCATAATCTTTTCTAAAATTTCTTTATTATAGGTATGACTGTTACAGAACAGTGGTGGCACACACCTTTATTAATTTCTTTTTTAAAAGATTTATTTATTTATTATGTATACAACATTCCTTCCATACATGCTTGTATGCCAGAAGAGGGCACCAGATCTCATTATAGATGGCTGTGAGCCACCATGTGGTTACTGGGAATTGAACTCAGGACCTCTGGAAGAGCAGGCAGTGCTCTTAACCTCTGAGCCATCTCTCCAGCCCTGGCACACACCTTTAATCCCAGCACTTGGGAAGCAGAGGCAGGCGGATCTCTGTGAGTATGAGGCCAGCCTGGTTTACAAGAGCTAGTTCCAGGGGGTTGGAGAAATGGCTCAGTGGTTAAGAGCATTGCCTGTTCTTCCAAAGGTCCTGAGTTCAATTCCCAGAAACCACATGGTGGCTCACAGCCATCTGTAATAAGGTCCGGTGCCCTCTTCTGGCCTGCAGACATACACACAGACAGAATATTGCATACATAATAAATAAATAAATATTTTTTAAAAAAATGAGCTAGTTCCAGGACAGGATCCAAAGCTACAGAGAATTCATGTCTCAAAAACAAAACAAAAAGTATGACTGTCTTGTCTTCATGTATGTTGTATGTCTGCATCACATGTGCACCTAGTACCCTGGAGATCAGAAGAGAGTATGGGATCCTCTGGAACTTGAGTTCCAGACAGTTGTGAGCTGCCGTATAGGTGCTGAGACTTAACTTCTGGTTCTCTATAAAAGCAGCCTGTGCACATAACCACTGAACTATCTCTCCAGCAGCAAGGGATTGATTTTTTTTTTTTTGGAGATGGGGTTTACGATGCCCAGGATGGCCTTAAGATTTGAGTTGAACCTATCCTGTAGCACCCTCCCCTGGGACTCCCTGTGTGTAGCATCATGTCCAGATTAGGACAAAACATAGCCCAGCCATAAGAAGCAGCTCTGGTGGGGAGAACAGATGGTATGTGGATGGCCTGGAGAGAAAGTGCCATAGCTGGGAATGAGGAAGGAATGTGGTCTTCTCTATTCTTTGCTATGTAAGATTTATTGTTCATTGTGTATGTGTGTGCATGCCACACATGAGTTTAGGTGCCTTTGGATGTGAGAAGTGTTGGATCCCCCTGGAGCTAGAGTTCCAGACACCAGATATGGGAGCTGGGAATCAAACTCACATACACTGCAAAATCAGCAGGCGCTCTTAATGGCTGAGCCATCACTGCAGCCCTCTTCTCTGTTCTTGAACATAACACACACAATTCAGTCTATAGTGTCTCTGTGCTATCTGCTTCTTCTGCCTAGAATAATTTTCTTCCAGATTTCAAATTACCTATCATGATAAGGATTAATAACTATTAATTGATAATTGTTTAATTAAGTTGAAAAACTGGCCAATAAAAGGAAAAAATGCACCATTAACCTGTTCTCAGGGGAACTAGAATAATAGTTGTGTGATTTTTTTTTTAATAAAAGTTTTCCAACAAAGCAGGGTGGTAATGGTGCCCACCTTTAATTCCAGCACTCGGGAGGTAGAGGCAGGCGGATCTCTGTGAGTTCGAGGCCAGGCTGGTGTACAAGAGCTGGTTCCAGGACAGGCTCCAAAGCTACAGAGAAACCCTGTCTTGAAAAACCAAAAAAAAAAAGTATTCCAACAAATTAGAATATTACCATTTTTTAAAGAAAGATGATGTTGGATATCCTTCTGTATATGTGTTACTTTTATTGGTTGATGAATAAAGTTGTTTCAGCCAATGGCTTAGCAGAGCAAAGCCAGCCAGGAAACCTGATTAATAGAAATGGGTTAATTTAAGATATAAGAGCTAGTTAGAAATATGCCTGAGCCCCTGGCCAAACGGTGTTGTAAGTAATATAGTTTCTGTGTGATTATTTGGGTCTGGGCAGCTGGCCAATGAACACGCAATCTCCTTCTACAGAAAAAAAATCTATATGTGGAGCGTGGCGTGGTGGCAAAAGCATTTAATCCCAGCACTAGGGAGATAGAAGCAGGCAGATCTCTGTAGACTAACCTGGTCTACATAGTGAGTTTCAGGATAGCCAGGGCTACATAGAGAGACCCTGTTTATTTAGATAGATAGATAGATAGATAGATAGATAGATAGATAGATAGATAGATAGATGGACGGACTGATCTGGGTGTGGTAGTACAGGCATGTAATCTCAGTTACTTAAAACCCAGGTTGGCTTTGAACTCATAGCCCTCCCAATGTTAAGATTACAGGCCTGTGCTATTGTACCTGGCTCAGGAAGGCCATTCTAGACAATCTCCTTTAAATCAGCACCTAGTGTCCCAGTTATGTTCAGAGTAGCCTTGATTATTTTTCCCATAACCTTTATCCACTGGTTTCCTTACATGAGAAGCAGTAGAGCAGGAAGGTAAGAGGATACACTATTATGTCAGACTGAATTCAAGTCTTCTTCTCCACTTTCTAGCTATATTACCTTGAAGTATTTATGAGCTATGTGCATTAGTACATCTAACTATAAAACAGGAATAACACTGTATCATGGCATCATTAGAAACAGTAAATCAAATGACATATATAAACCCCCTCAGCATAGTGCCTGGTACAGGGTCCTCTGCTAACTGTTAACGTTGTTAAATGTTATCTTGTTGTATGATTGTTCATTTATCTGTACATTATTTCTTTTCCACTAGAATAAAATGCTGTATTAATGCAATATTCCCAGAACCAAAATTTACCAAGAATATGATGGAGGAAGGTCATTGGTTAAAAGATAAAGAAACTGCTTGGCTGGCCCTCATAGATTAAAACATAGGTGGGAGGAGTAAACAGAATAGGATGCTGGGAGGAAGAGGAAGTGAGCTCAGACTTGACAGCTCTGCTCTCTGGAGCAGACTCCATGCTCCCCTCTCCCGGGCAGTCGCGATAGCTCCACTCTCTGAGGCAGACGCACGTGATGAAGCAAGTCGCCAGGTCAGACATGCTGAATCTTTACCGGTAAGACCGGTGCTACACAGTTTATTAGAGATGGGTTGATCGGGATATCAGAATTAGCCAGTAAGGTGCTCACTTCGGCAGCACATATACTAAAAATTGGAACGATACAGAGAAGATTAGCATGGCCCCTGCGCAAGGATGACACGCAAATTCGTGAAGCATTCCATATTTTTAGAAAAAAAAATTAGCCAGTAAGGACTAAAGCTAATGGGCCAAGCAGTGTTTAAATGAATACAGTTTGTGTATTGTTATTTCGGGGCATAAGCTAGTCAGGCGGCTGGGGTGCCGGGGACGCAGCCCTGCCGCTCATACTACTACAAGAATATACACAATATGTGATTAATAAATGTTTGTTGTTACACAGAGAAACCCAATCTCAAAAAATCAAAAAAATAAACAGTAAATGTTTGTTGAATGAAGGACCTCAATTGAGCTGGCAAAGAATGGGTAGGAGCCAGGTGCTGGAATGTGTGCTGTTGTCCTAGCTGCTTGAAAGGCTGAGACAGGAAGATCCAGGTCAGCCTGGATTACATGAGATCCTGTCTCAAACAACCAAACAAGAGCCAGGCCTTTAATTCCAGCACTCATTGGGCAGAGGCAGGTGGATCTCTTTTGAATTTGAGGTCAGCCTGTTTTACCCAGGGAGTTAGAGGCCTGTGGGGCCTACACAGTGAAACCTTGTCTCAGAAAAAAAAAGTGGGGGTGGCATGTAAAATAATAACCCAGAGGAAGGAAATCCTCAGCTGGTGATCCTGCTCAGTGGTAGAGCATAGCTGAGCTTGTGGAGGCACTAGGCTTGTCCCAGTGGAGCTGTACGTGTGTGCGCACCCACATGCACGGTCATGTCAACACCATGGCTCGCATGTGGAGTCCAGAGGACACCTTTGTGGACTCAGGTTTCTGTGTCCAGCTTGTGGGTCTTGGGGACCAAACTCAGGTCCTTAGGTTTAAAGGATGAGTGCTTTTGCCTGCTGAACCATCTCCCTGGCTCTGGAAGATGACATTTTTGTGATAGGATGAAAAAATATGTAAAATGTTTCCGAGATTTTAAGTTGAAGTAGTAAGTAGAAGGCTAATGCTCTTTCTCCTTATGCTTGGGATTGTTTTTAAAGACTTTAAAGTTTCTTTTCAATATTTATTTTATGTGTATTAATGTTTCGCCTGCACCTATGTCTATGGACCACATGCATACTTGATACCAGCAGAGGCCAGAGGAGGGTGTTGACCCCCCTGGAGCTGGAATTACAGACAGTTGTGAACCATCATGTAGATGCTGGGGATCAAACCTGGCTTCACTACAAGAGTAGCCAGGGCTCTTAGCTGCAGAGCCATCTCTCCAGCCTCTTATGCCTCAAATTTAAACCGGTACTTGCATGTTTAAGCAGTACTCCCACTGAGCTCATCTTGAGCCCTGCAAGCTAGGACCTTAGAATGCATAGGACAAGGTAGATGTGGTGGCACATACCTTTAGTTTCAGCATTCAGCAAGCTAAGATAGGTGGAGTTCTGTGAGTTTGAGGCCAGCCTGGTCTATCTAGTGAGTTCCAGGACAGCCAGAGCTACATAATAGAGACCCTGTCTCAAAAAAATAAAAACAAAAAAGCATAGCAAAACAATGAATGGGAACTACTATTATTTGAATATTGTTATGAGAATGTTATTTTAGAAATGAGTTTGAGAAAATAGACATGTAGGAATAGAAAAGCAAGGAGATTATTGGTATGCAACATTGGAGTTTGTGAGAAAAGTCACCACTCAAAATAGGTATGAGTATTACCTGCATCATTTGTGCTATTTTAAAATCTCCAACTTTATTCATTTATCTAGACTTATTTAGTGTTTTGCTCCCACGTACATCTGTGCACTATGTGTATACCTGGGGCCCTTGGAGGTCAGAAGATTATCACAATCCCCTGGAAATGGAGCCACCACCATAGCCACATACACATATAGACCCAAAGTCAATCAATAAAGTTAAAAGAAAAACTTAGGTCTCACAAAGCAGATTCTGGCCTTAAACTCCTGATCTTCCTCCCCTTTGTTCTCAGTGCTGGAGTTAAAAGTGTGTTCCACCGTGTCTAGTAGTATTAATATTTTCATATAAGATTCCTTTTTTTGTAAAATGGAACAAGTTTACAGACGTGAGTTCAATGAAAATTAAAATTGTGTTTACTCCAATTTATTCTTCAGAGAAAGTCACATTTAGCAGTTTGGTAGACTCAGGCATCTATCATTTTCCTTTTTCCTTTTGAGGTACAAGTAGAGAAGTGTGAAACAGCATTTGGCTGTGTGCAGCCCTTGATGAACTTGTAGTGATCCTCCAGGCTCTTTTTAATTACAAGCATGTGTCACCGTGGTCTCTGATTCATCTATTTTCTAGGCATTTCAAATATACACTAGAACATTAGAGTAGTGTTTTTCAACATGGGGTTCGCATAGCAGGTATCTTGCATATCCGTTATTTATATTATAATTTATAATAGTAATGAAATTATAGTTATGAAATAGCAACAAAAATAATTGTATGGTTGGTGTTGCGGGAGGTCCTTCCGCCCCTCCAACCAATAGCTGCTGTGATACCAGCCCATTGGGGCGTGGCCTCTCTCCCTTTAAAAAAGTGGCTATTTCCTCTGCTCGCTCTCTTCACTTCCTGCTCCGCCGGAGACTAGACTCCCTTCCTGGTTGTGCAGATGGCTGTTGTCTGAGATGGTGATCTGTAAGTTTTCCCCTTTAAATAAATAACACCCTATTAATCATAACTCCAAACTGGTGTGACCTTGTTCGTGACTTACGCCTTCAGGTTGGGGTCACCACAACATGAAGAACTGTATTAAAGGATTGCAATGCTAGGAAGGTGGAGAGCCACTGCTTTAGAGGCATAGAAAATGAACAAATACTCACAATTCCTAATATGCAAAATTTGTTTTTTTCTTTCTGGATAATTTTGAATAAAAACTGTTTTGGTGCTGGGTGTTCAACCCAGACTTTTGTACATGCTAAGCATTCGCTGTCACTGAGCTGCATCCCCAGCCTGCAGTCATTTTGTAGTAGTGTTCTGTAACTTGTGTAGCCACTAACTATATGATCTTTGTATAATCCACTATGTGGAACTAGGGATCAAAGCCAGGCCCTTATGTGTGGTAGGCAAGCACTCTGTCACTGACTACCCCCAGCCTCCACATATAATCCTTGAAGGTATTTATTTCCTTGTCAATATGTAGAGATCTTGGATACTCAGTCTGTGTTGCATAGTACTTTATTATGTGGATATATTTTTTTTAATATTTTATGGTTTATTTAACTTATTTTATGTGCATTGGTGTGAAGGTGTCAGATCCCCTGCAACTGGATCTTCAGACAGGTGTGAACTGCCATGTGGGTGCTGGGAATTGAACCCCGGTCCTCTGGAAGAGCAGTCAGTGCTCTTAACCACTGAGCCATCTCTCCAGCCCCTATGTGGATATTTTATACACTGGTTGTTCCCCTATTGAGAGACACTTAGGTTGTTTTTTTTTTCTTGTTTCATTTGTTTGAGACAGGGTTTCTCAGTGTAACTGTCCTGGCTATCCTGGAACTTGCTATGTAGGGGTTTTTTTTTTTTTTTTAGTTGCAAATTTGTTTTGAGGCAAGCATAATGATACATACCTTTAGTCCCAGCACTTGGGAGGCAAAGGCCAATAGATGTCTGAGTTCTGAATCAGCCTAGCTAGTTCCAAAACAGCCAGGGCTACACAGACCTCTGTCTTGAAAAACAAAAAAACAAAGATTTGTTTTCATACAATATATTCAGATCACAGTTTCCCTCCCTCATCTCCTCCAGACTCTCCACCTTTACACCTTTCTCTCTTTTGAAAATAAATCAGCCAATAAAAAACAACCCAGGGGCCTGGAGAAATGACTCAGAGCACTAGCTGCCCTTCCAGAGGACCCAGGTTCAATTCCCAGCACCCACCTGCAGCTCATTCCTGTCTGTAACTCAGTTCCAGGGGATCTGATACCATCACACCAGTGCACACTAAATAAATTATTTAAAAAAAAAACAATAAAATAAAGCAAATGGACAAAGAGGAAAAAAACAAGCACGAGAAACATATACATGCACACACACTTTTTTTTTAGTTATATGTTACTCCAATTCCCTGATTCTCTTTCCAGAATGCAACTTCTATTGCTAATGGTTTTTGTGTTTTTTTTGAAAAGGGGTCTCACTATTTAGCCTCTGATGGCTTGAAACTCACTACATAACCCGAGATGGCATCAAACTGAAGAGTGCTGGTGTTGCAGCTTGTGCCCCCGTGCCTGCTGGCACCTGTGTTTATCTATCTAGTCTGGTTTATTACTAAAAACAGAAGCTTACTTTCTTTTTTACTTGGAATGTATCAATATCTTTCTGTTTTTTTTCCAGAACCAGCCACACACTATTATTCTATTCTTTCACTAATACATCTCTAAGACTGTATTATACCAATATATTTACACAGTGCCTTAGTTTTCTACTTTAACCAGCCCTGTTTCAGTTATTTGCAGTTTCCTAACATGCAAAACCCCTTGAACACACGTATTTGTGCACATGTGCAGTATGATGCAGGATAAATCCCCGAGGTATTGCTAGATATCACATAGTATCCTTGGCCAGTTCATCCCACATCTTTCTCATCTTTAGTACTCATAACATTGGAAGTGGAGAGGCAGAATTGATCTCACCAGCTTCTAGAGTGGTGTACCGTGGGTGAAACCCAATTATGCCTGGAAGCCTCATAGATTGGTTCAGGCAACTCAGGCTTACCCCCATGACACCATTTTCCTGTCCAAGAGGATTGATCGGGAATGCACCAGAAAACCAATAAAATGATTGTGGAGATTTGCTGAAGGATTTGTGGGTAGAATATTTTTATGGTTTTTTTTTTCTTCTTTTAGACAGCGTGGTATGTCTGCCTCCAGGTACTTCATTCCTTGTGCCACCAAGACATGAATGAAATTTAAAATGAAGTCCATATACTTCGGAAGGCTGAGGGAAGGAAATTAGGTCTTTGATATTGTTATCTATGAAATCAAACCAGCATAATACCTGCTCTTCTGAAGCTCTCAAGTGAATGAACCGAGAAATTCTCTTTAGTGTTGAAACCTATTGGAATTGGTTTTTTTGTGACTTGCTAATTTTAAAAGGATGTGTGCTTTTGGTTGTTTTGTTTTTTGAGACAGGGTTTCTCTGTGTATCCCTGACTGTCCTGGAGCACTCTTACGTAGACAAGGCTGGCCTCCCGAGCGCTGAGACTAAAGGCATGTGGCACCATGCCCAGTAAGAATGTGTACTGCTAAAATTTTTTGACAAGTTGCCTTTCCAAAACTTATACCAAAAGTTGAACAACAGAACAGGAGGGTGTTTCTCTATATTCTTACCAAAATAATGTACTAGTATACTTTCTGATATTGCCATTCAAAAGTACTTTTCTTCTATGAGAATTTTATACAATGTGTTTTGATCATATTCACCCCTCACCCAATTCCTCAACATCCACCCCCACCTCTCTACCCAACCATGTAGTCCAGTTTGTGTTGCCCAAATTGTCTTGTTGGGGAGAGGGCGTTCCCTGGAGTATGGTGGTCCTACCAGGGATAACACCCTTAAAAGGACACTGACTCTCCCTTTCCAGCAGCTCTTGAATGCCAATAACACCTTAGTTAGGGGTGGGACTTGATGCCCAGGACTGTAAACCCCAATCAGTTGCTGGGACTTTGGTCTGAGCTTTCAAAGGTCTTGTGCATACAGTCCTCATCACTGTGAGTTCTATATGCAGTGAAATGCTTCCTTGAAAAATATCCCCCACTTCTGGCTCTTAAGGTCTTTCTGTGCCCTCTTCCTCAGTGATCCCTGATATTACCATTTTTATAATAAAAGTTTTTGCCTTGTTTTGTGTTTAGTTTACAATCTTTTGTATTTAATTTATAATCTCATAAAATCAGCTTTGTGTTTTTCACTGCCGCATCCTTCATGGCTCCAGGGATTGGCCTAACAGGGGCTGCAAGAAAATGAAGAAAGGAGGAATAGGGATACATGAAGAAGCTGGGATCTGGTGGCCTACTAAGCTCTCAGGTGGAGAAACTGCAACATCCTGGAAGTTTCTTGCATTTATTATATACAGTTGAACATGGAGATAGGCTATTACATACAGCCGCATAAGGAGGCAGGGTTAGCTAATCTTGGGTTAGGAGCACGTTCCGTAAGGGAGCAGTCTTCAGTCATAAGTATCTAGGGGGAGAAAGCTCCAGTGGACGTGTTCTGCACACAGTATCAACATTTGTACTTAAGCAAGAGGAAGGCTTTGCTATCCCACTGACCCTCACCCAGGAGAAAGGTTTGGCCATCTATCTGAGACTAGAGTCCTTGACATGGCCAGCTCATGTCGACAACACACTCCACTCCGGACTTCACAGACTCAGGGTTTCCTCTTCTCTCCACATGTCACCTACTTAAAATCCTGTATGCTAGGCATGGTGACACACTTTTAATCCCAGCACTTGCAAGGCAGAAATAGATGCATCTTTACGAGTTTGAGGCCTGCTTGGTCTATATAGTGAGTTCTAGGTCAGGCACATCTATATAGTGAGACTGGCTTTTTAAAACTAAAAGCTGGCTGGGCATGGTGATACACTTTAATCCCAGCACTCGGGAGGCAGAGGCAGGCTGATCTCTCTGAGTTTGAGGCCAGCCTGGTCTACAAGAGCTAGAGCCAGGACAGTGAGAGTTACATGATAGAGAGATCCTGTCTCAAAGTTATGTCTATTTCACTCCTGTATGAGTATATATGCCATTCGTGGCCGCTGTCCAGTTTTATGGTTTTTTCCTTTATGTTGAGCATTTTGTTTACTAAAAACCATTATTGGGAAAATTATAAGAATGATCTTTATCATATGAGTTGAAATATTTCCTGAATTGCTCTCCCCTTCTCTTCCCCACCTCTGATCCACCAAGCTCATTCTATATTTCTCTTTTATAAAAAAGAGTTTTTTTTTCAGGCAGTGTACTGTTAGTAATTTGAAGTGTATAAATATTAAATACTGCTTACTACTGAGTTTGCCTATGTAAGTGTCCATGAGTTTGCTTGTGAGAGGGAATCCTACCCCACTTGTCCTTTTGTATCTGACTTCATTCACTTAGCATGTTTCAAGCTTGATTCATGTTCCCTAATTCTACCTTCAGAACTATTTCCAAATAACAAAGTTTCCTTAAATTTTTTACATGTATTTTGTGTGCACATGTGTTTGCTACAATGTGCATATGGAGGTCACAGGACAATTTGCAGAAATTGGTTCTCACTTCCCACCAAATGGGTCCATTATCTGATTTGTCAGCAAGTACATTGACCATCTGAACCATCTCACTGGTCCCAAGGTTTCTTTTTAAAACCTAAGTAGTGTTTCATTCTGTGCACAGAAATTATCTTTTCCCTTATCTATCCATCTGTTTATGTATGCTTTGACTGATCTCTACAATTTGGCTATTGTGAATAGTGCTGCAATTGCTGTATTTTCTCAATTATAATTAAATTCAATGAAGCGGGGAGCAGAATGGTGATAAGTAGATGCTGAGAGGGGTAGAGGGAATGGGGAGATGATAGGCAAAGGTCTGCTGCCTCAATTAGAATGGATAAGTTGAATTTCTTTGAGATGTATTGTCTGTTGGATATAATAAACAATGCTGTGCTGTACACTTCAAAGCACAGTGATGGGGTGCTTCTGTAGCACGGATATTTCACATGGAAAGCACTGAGCTGCAACCCCAGCACCAGGACCACAGTTTTCATTATGGAAGTGATGTGGAATTCTCTCCGTGTGTTTTATTACCATTGGTTAATAAAGAAGCCACTTTGGCCTTTGGCAGGCCGGAAAGTCAAACTGAATACAGGGACAAAGAAGGCTGAGTCGAGGGAGATGCCAACAGCTGCTGGAGAAGCAAGATGTGAGGTGACAAGCCATGAGCCTGTGGTAAATAGAAACTAATAGAAATGGGTTAAGTTGTGAGAGCAAGTTAATAATAAACTTGAACTAATAGGACAAACAGTTTGTAATTAATATTAAGCCTCAGAGTGGTTATTCGGAAACTGACGGGCAGGAGAAAAACCTCCATTTACACGGAAGCTTTGCAGAGACTTTTGAAATCCAGAAGTTTGAGTTCTCTGACAATTTTTTAAAGATCTATTTATTATGTATACATTGTGGCCAGAAGAGGGCGCCAGATCTCATTACAGATGGCTGTGAGCCACCATGTGGTTGCTGGGAATTGAACTCAGGACTTCTGGAAGAGCAGTCAGTGCTCTTAACCACTGAGCCATCTCTTCAGCCCATTTTTGTTTTGTTTTAATATTATATTGGCTACTTGAGGTTCCTTCAGATCCTATATGACTGTTAGGGTGAGTTTTATAACATGTTTTTGAGACAGGGTCTGACTGTGTATGTAGCCCTGACTGTCCTGGAACTTGCTATGTAGACCAGGCTGGTCTTGAACTCACAGAGATCCATTTGCCTCTGCCTCCTGAGTGCTGGGATCAAAGGCGTGCACCACCACCACCTGACTATTTGTCTTATTTTTAATATTTATTTTATGTGTATGTATGTGTGCCTGTATTTATGTATGTGTGTCTGCATTTACTTGTGTGCCCATGTGCCTGGAGTTTCCATGGAAGTAAGAAGAGAGCATTAGATCCCCCCTGGGGGGGGGAGAGGGTTGTAGTTTTCATTGCCAGTACATAGAAATGCAGTGCCACTTTTTGTTATTGCTTTGTTTTTTTGAGACGGGATTTTTCTGTGTAATAGCCCTTGCTGTCCTGAAACTCATACTATAGACCAGGCTGGCCTCAAACTCAGAGATCTGTCTACCTCTGCCTCCCAAATCCTGGGATTAAAGGTGTGCACACTACCACATTGACACCTTTTTAAAAGAAACGGGATCTGGGATCTTCGGATATGGTTCATTGGGTCAAGTGTACTAGTGTATAAGCTGGTCACAGCACCATGTATCTGTAGCCCCATTACTGGGGCGGAGGTGGAGATTAATGAGCCCTGGAGCTCACAGGTCAGCCAGTCTAGCTGAATCAGTTTCAGGTGTAGTGAGAAATACTATCTCAAAAAATAAAGGTGCAAAGCAATAGATTAAAAATACCTGATATTAATATTTGACTCCACATGTATGTGTACCTTCCTATGCAGATTAACATGTATAAACACATACCACCCAAACATACCTATGAAAGACAAAAGAAACTGGGTCTGAGCTAGGTGGGCATAGAGTTGTATACTTATAATCCTAGCACTTGGGAGACTGAATCAGAAATATTGCCTTGTGTGCAAGGCCAGCCACAGCTATATAGTAAAGTTGTATCTCAAAAACAAAACAAAGCAATGCCAAAATAGAGAGCCAGTAAGATGGTTCAGTGGACAAAGGCATTTTCTGCCCGCCTGACTACCTGAGTTTGATGCCCAGAACCCAAATGTTGCCCTCTGATTTCAACATGTGCACTGTGCCCATGCATGCAAACACACACTCACGTGTACTAGCTGAATGTGAGAAATTTTGTTGTAAAACATATTTAAATTTTTGTTTTGAAAACAAAAGAGGACTGAAGAGATAGCTCAGCAGTTCAGAGTACTGCCTGCTCTTCTAGAGGTTCCGAGTTCAATTCCCAGCAACTACATGGTGGCTCAGACATGGTTGCACACCAGAAGACACCAGATCTCATTGTGGATACATGCAAGCCGAGCACTGTATACTAAATTAATTAATTAAAACAAAAAACAAGAAAAAGATGGGTGGTTTTTTGTTTTAAAAAAACAACAAAGCCGGGCAGTGGTGGTGCAAGCCTTTAATCCCAGCACTCAGGAGGCAGAGGCAGGTGGATCTCTGTGAGTTCAAGGCCAGCCTGGTCTATAGAGCAAGTTCCATTACTAGCTCCATAGCTACTGAGAAACCCTGTCTCGAAAAACAAAACAAAAAACCAGAGAAACACTGTCTCGAAACCCCCAAAAAGGAGGGGAGGGGGAAAGAAAGAAGAAAAGAAATTGGGTCTTGCTCTATTGCCCAGACTATCTTAAACCCTTGGACCAAGAATTTCTCTTAGCCTTCTCTGAGTGCACCTCTGGCTTGCATTTTGTTTTTTTTCCAAGACAAGGTTTCTCTGTGTAGCCCCGGCTGTCCTAGAACTCACTATGTAGACCAGGCTGGCCTCCAACTCAGAGATCCTCCTGCCTCTGCCTGCAAGTGCTGTGATTAAAAGTGTTCACCACCGCTGGGCATACATTTTTTTTTCAGTACTGAAAATTTAAGCCAGGCTTTGTGCATGCTACTTAACCACTCTATAACACTGAGCTATATTTTCAGTCCCTTTTTATTTCAAGACAGGTCCAATCCTCCTGCCTCAGTCTCCTGACTGGATATGGCAGGTATGTGCTACTGAATCTGACTTGTAGTTCTAGGGATTTAACCTAGGTTTTAAATTCCATAAATTTATTTTTATGTGTTCAAGTGTTTTGCCTGCATGTATATCTGTGTACTGTGTATGTGTATGCCTGTAGAAGCCAGAAGAAAGTATCGGATCCCCTGAGACTGGAATTACAGGTGGTTGTGAGCAAACACATGGGTGCTAGAAATCAAACCCAGGTCCTCTGGAAGGGCAGCCCACACTCTTTACTGCTGGGCCATCTCTCCAGCCCATCATGTTTTAATTACATGTGTGAGCGGGCGTGTACCTATGTTTGTGAAGATGCCATTGGCTGTCCTGCTCTACTTTCACTTACTCCCTTGAAACAAGATCTGTCACTGAACCTGGAGCTAGACTGACTGTCAGCAAGCCTCAAAGATTCTCCTGGCTTCACTCCCCAATGCTGGGATTGCAGATGTGAGCATACCCAGCTTTATGAAAACTGGAAATTTTCTGGGCATGGTGGTACATGGCTTTAATCTCAGTCCTTGGGAGGCAGAGGCAGAGTGCTGAGGAACCAAACCTGGTTCCTCTGCAAGAACAGTAAATGCTTTTACCTACTGAGGCATCACTATAGCACCCCTCCTTTCCTCTCTATCAAGATATATTTTTTTCAAAACAGGGTTCCTCTGTGTAACAGCCCTGACTGTCCTGGGATACTTTCTGTAGATCAGGCTGGCCTCAAACCCATAGATCTGCCTGTCTTGGCCTCCCGAGTGCTGGGATTAAAGCTGTGCACTATCAGTGCCAGGCCTCTTAAAATCTTTTAAAGATTTATTAATCCCAGCACTTGGGAGGCAGAGGCAGGCAGATCTCTGTGAGTTTGAGCCAGCCTGGTCTAAGTTCCAGTACAGCCAGGGCTACACTGTAAAACTCTGTCTTAAATCAAGATTTATTTACTTTTAATTTTATTATTTTGGTTCTTTGATATAGGGTTTCTAAATATAACTGTGACTGTCCTAGAACTCACTCTGTAGACTGGTGGCAGAGAGATTGGATGCTTAAAAGGAATTCCACACTAGCTCAGAACTGAGAGATATTTATTTAGGGGGAAAACTTACAAATCAGGATTCTCTGCTTGAACGGTGGATGGAGATGGGATCCAAAACAAACCGAATGAGCAAACAGGGACGGGGGGGGGGGGGGGGGGGGGGGGGGGGGGGGGGGGGGGGGGGGGGGGGGGGGGGGGGGAGGGAGGAGGAAGGAGAGAAGGGCCGGACGCTCTTCAGCATCTGGGTAAATAGTATATGAGGTCACACCCCAGTACGCAGGTAATTACCTGCTGTAACCTTCCTGCAGACTGGCCTTAAATTTAGGTCTGCCTGCCTCTGCCTCCCAAGTGCTGAGATTAAAGGTGTGCACCACTATCACCTGGCTTATTTCCTATGTAGTGTTTTGCCTATCAGAAGAGCAAGTATCATTCCTCTGGAACTGAAATCCTGAATGGTTTAAGCAATTTATTGGTTTACAGGCACATACAATCATGTCTGAGTCATCTTAAACTGCTTAACTTAGTTGTTCTGTTCTTGAGTAGTTTAACCCTGGCTTATAGATGTATGGTCTGTCATATTGCCTTAACTTGCTTTGATTTTGCCAGCCCTCTGTTCCACCCTTCCAAGTAGTTGGTGTAGGGGAATGTGGTACAATAGTTGTATTGGGGTATGAAGACTTATCATGAAGTGAAAATATTGTAGAGCAAACGTACAGTAATTCTGGACTGGTGGAGCTGCAATAACACAATCTCTGAATGCCAGAGCTACAACGGAACAGCTCAGCCCTGGACAAGAGAGACAATAATCAAACAAAATTCTGTTTAAAAAAAGACATGTGGAAATACAAAAGGATGGCTACATAACCACCTAGTGAAAGTGCTCAAGCAAAGCAGTAAAGAGGCTTATATAGTAATTCATAGGGGGGGGGGGCAGAGTTTTCCCAAGAAAAAAGGGGATTGGTTCATTTTTTCTAATCATGCATTGCTCAGTTTATCTGGGCAGAGCCAGAGGTGGCTCTGCCTTCATGGCCAAACTGTGTTTCTTATCCTGGTTCTTTTTGGCGTTTTAACTCTAATCTGAGGACCACGGCACATTTCTCTCACTGACTCTGATTTTAGGGACAATCTGTGTTTCTGTGACAGTAGTTTCAGAGCCAGGGCACCCGTCCTTGGTTCCGAATTCAGGGATAAAGATGTTTCTTTCCCTGCTCAGGTCTCAAAAACAGGGTGTGTTTCTTTCAGTAGCCCTGGGTTCAGAGTCAGGGTGCTCAGTGATTGGTCGGTTTCCGGCCATGTGATTGGTTGCTTCAGCTGGGCAGGGCCAGAGGTGGCTCTGCCTTCATGGCCAAACTGTGTTTCTTTTCCTGGTTCTTTTTAGCTTTTTAACTCTAATCTTAGGACCAAGGCACATTTCTCTCACTGACTCTGATTCTACGGACAATGTGTGTTGCTATGACACTTGTGTCAGAGCCAGGGCACCTGTCCTTAGTTCTGAATTCAGGGATAAAGATGTTTCCCGACTCAGGTCTGAAAAACAGGGTGTGTTTCTTTCACTGATTCAGAGTCAGGGTGCTCAGTGATTGGTCGGTTTCCTGCCCTGTGATTGGTTGGTTCAGCTGGGCAGGGCCAGAGGTGGCTCTGCCTTCAGGGCCAAACTGTGTTTCTTTTCCTGGTTCTTTTTGGCGTTTTAACTCTAATCTTAGGACCAGGGCACATTTCTCTCACTGACTCTGATTTTAGGGAGAATGTGTGTTCCTGTGACACTTGTTTCAGAGCCAGGGCACCTGTCCTTAGTTCTGAATTCAGGGATAAATATGTTTCTTTCCCGACTCAGGTCTCAAAAACATGGTGTGTTTCTTTCAGTAGCCCTGGGTTCAGAGTCAGGGTGCTTAGTGATTGGTCGGTTTCCGGCCCTGTGATTGGTTGGTTCAGCTGGGCAGGGCCAGAGGTGGCACTGCCTTCATGGCCAAAATGTGTTTCTTTTTCTGGTTCTTTTTAGCTTTTTAACTCTAATCTTAGGTTCAGGGCACATTTCTCTCACTGACTCTGATTCTAGGAACAAAGTGTGTTCCTTTGACACTTGTTTCAGAGACAGGGCACCCGTCCTTAGTTCTGAATTCAGGGATAAAGCTGTTTCTTTCCAGGCTCAGGTCTCAAAAACAGGGTGTGTTTCTTTCACTGGTTCAGAGTCAGGGTGCTCAGTGATTGGTCGGTTTCCTGCCCTGTGATTGGTTGGTTCAGCTAGGTTGGGCCAGTCTTGGCTCTGCCTTCGCGGTCAAACTGTGTTTCTTTTTCTGGTTCTTTTTGGCGTTTTAACTCTAATCTTAGGACCAGGGCACATTTCTCTCACTGACTCTGATTCTACGGACAATGTGTGTTCATGTTACAGTAGTTTCAGAGTCAGGGCACCAGTCCTTAGTCCTGAATTCAGGGATAAAAATGTGTCTTTCCATGCTCAGGTCTCCAAAACAGGGTGTGTTTCTTTTAGTGGCCCTTCCTTCAGAGTCAGGGTGCTCAGTGATTGGTCGGTTTCCTGCCCTGTGATTGGTTGGTTCAGCTGGGCAGGGCCAGAGGTGGCTCTGCCTTCATGTCCAAACTGTGTTTCTTTTCCTGGTTCTTTTTGGCGTTTTAACTCTAATCTTAGGACCAGGGCACATTTCTCTCACTGACTCTGATTTTAGGGATAATGTGTGTTCCTGTGACACTTGTTTCAGAGCCAGGGCACCTGTCCTTAGTTCTGAATTCAGGGATAAAGCTGTTTCTTTCCAGGCTCAGGTCTGAAAAACAGGGTGTGTTTCTTTCACTGATTCAGAGTCAGGGTGCTCAGTGATTGGTCGGTTTCCTGCCCTGTGATTGGTTGGTTCAGCTGGGCTGGGCCAGACTAGGCTCTGCCTTCGCGGCCAAACTGTGTTTCTTTTTCTGGTTCTTTTTGGCGTTTTAACTCTAATCTTAGGTTCAGGGCACATTTCTCTCACTGACTCTGATTTTAGGGACAATGTGTGTTCCTGTGACACTTGTTTCAGAGCCAGGGCACCTGTCCTTAGTTCTGAATTCAGGGATAAAGATGTTTCTTTCCCGACTCAGGTCTCAAAAACAGGGTGTGTTTCTTTCAGTAGCCCTGGGTTCAGAGTCAGGGTGCTCAGTGATTGGTCGGTTTCCGGCCCTGTGATTGGTTGGTTCAGCTGGGCAGGGCCAGAGGTGGCTTTGCCTTCATGGCCAAACTGTGTTTCTTTTTCTGGTTCATTTTGCGTTTTAACTCTAATCTTAGGACCAGGGCACATTTCTCTCACTGACTCTGATTTTAGGGATAATGTGTGTTCCTGTGACACTTGTTTCAGAGACAGGGCACCCGTCCTTAGTTCTGAATTCAGGGATAAAGATGTTTCTTTCCCGACTCAGGTCTCAAAAACATGGTGTGTTTCTTTCAGTAGCCCTGGGTTCAGAGTCAGGGTGCTCAGTGATTGGTCGGTTTCCGGCCCTGTGATTGGTAGGTTCAGATGGGCAGGGCCAGAGGTGGCTCTGCCTTCATGGCCAAACTGTGTTTCTTTTTCTGGTTCTTTTTAGCTTTTTAACTCTAATCTTAGGTTCAGGGCACATATCTCTCACTGACTCTGATTTTAGGGAGAATGTGTGTTCCTGTGACACTTGTTTCAGATCCAGGGCACCTGTCCTTAGTTCTGAATTCAGGGATAAAGATGTTTCTTTCCCGACTCAGGTCTCAAAAACATGGTGTGTTTCTTTCAGTAGCCCTGGGTTCAGAGTCAGGGTGCTCAGTGATTGGTCGGTTTCCGGCCCTGTGATTGGTAGGTTCAGATGGGCAGGGCCAGAGGTGGCTCTGCCTTCATGGCCAAACTGTGTTTCTTTTTCTGGTTCTTTTTAGCTTTTTAACTCTAATCTTAGGTTCAGGGCACATATCTCTCACTGACTCTGATTTTAGGGAGAATGTGTGTTCCTGTGACACTTGTTTCAGATGCAGGGCACCTGTCCTTAGTTCTGAATTCAGGGATAAAGATGTTTCTTTCCCGACTCAGGTCTCAAAAACATGGTGTGTTTCTTTCAGTAGCCCTGGGTTCAGAGTCAGGGTGCTCAGTGATTGGTCGGTTTCCGGCCCTGTGATTGGTAGGTTCAGATGGGCAGGGCCAGAGGTGGCTCTGCCTTCATGGCCAAACTGTGTTTCTTTTTCTGGTTCTTTTTAGCTTTTTAACTCTAATCTTAGGTTCAGGGCACATATCTCTCACTGACTCTGATTTTAGGGAGAATGTGTGTTCCTGTGACACTTGTTTCAGATGCAGGGCACCTGTCCTTAGTTCTGAATTCAGGGATAAAGATGTTTCTTTCCCGACTCAGGTCTCAAAAACATGGTGTGTTTCTTTCAGTAGCCCTGGGTTCAGAGTCAGGGTGCTCAGTGATTGGTCGGTTTCCGGCCCTGTGATTGGTAGGTTCAGATGGGCAGGGCCAGAGGTGGCTCTGCCTTCATGGCCAAACTGTGTTTCTTTTTCTGGTTCTTTTTAGCTTTTTAACTCTAATCTTAGGTTCAGGGCACATATCTCTCACTGACTCTGATTTTAGGGAGAATGTGTGTTCCTGTGACACTTGTTTCAGATCCAGGGCACCTGTCCTTAGTTCTGAATTCAGGGATAAAGATGTTTCTTTCCCGACTCAGGTCTCAAAAACATGGTGTGTTTCTTTCAGTAGCCCTGGGTTCAGAGTCAGGGTGCTCAGTGATTGGTCGGTTTCCGGCCCTGTGATTGGTAGGTTCAGATGGGCAGGGCCAGAGGTGGCTCTGCCTTCATGGCCAAACTGTGTTTCTTTTTCTGGTTCTTTTTAGCTTTTTAACTCTAATCTTAGGTTCAGGGCACATATCTCTCACTGACTCTGATTTTAGGGAGAATGTGTGTTCCTGTGACACTTGTTTCAGATGCAGGGCACCTGTCCTTAGTTCTGAATTCAGGGATAAAGATGTTTCTTTCCCGACTCAGGTCTCAAAAACATGGTGTGTTTCTTTCAGTAGCCCTGGGTTCAGAGTCAGGGTGCTCAGTGATTGGTCGGTTTCCGGCCCTGTGATTGGTAGGTTCAGATGGGCAGGGCCAGAGGTGGCTCTGCCTTCATGGCCAAACTGTGTTTCTTTTTCTGGTTCTTTTTAGCTTTTTAACTCTAATCTTAGGTTCAGGGCACATATCTCTCACTGACTCTGATTTTAGGGAGAATGTGTGTTCCTGTGACACTTGTTTCAGATGCAGGGCACCTGTCCTTAGTTCTGAATTCAGGGATAAAGATGTTTCTTTCCCGACTCAGGTCTCAAAAACATGGTGTGTTTCTTTCAGTAGCCCTGGGTTCAGAGTCAGGGTGCTCAGTGATTGGTCGGTTTCCGGCCCTGTGATTGGTAGGTTCAGATGGGCAGGGCCAGAGGTGGCTCTGCCTTCATGGCCAAACTGTGTTTCTTTTTCTGGTTCTTTTTAGCTTTTTAACTCTAATCTTAGGTTCAGGGCACATATCTCTCACTGACTCTGATTTTAGGGAGAATGTGTGTTCCTGTGACACTTGTTTCAGATCCAGGGCACCTGTCCTTAGTTCTGAATTCAGGGATAAAGATGTTTCTTTCCCGACTCAGGTCTCAAAAACATGGTGTGTTTCTTTCAGTAGCCCTGGGTTCAGAGTCAGGGTGCTCAGTGATTGGTCGGTTTCCGGCCCTGTGATTGGTAGGTTCAGATGGGCAGGGCCAGAGGTGGCTCTGCCTTCATGGCCAAACTGTGTTTCTTTTTCTGGTTCTTTTTAGCTTTTTAACTCTAATCTTAGGTTCAGGGCACATATCTCTCACTGACTCTGATTTTAGGGAGAATGTGTGTTCCTGTGACACTTGTTTCAGATGCAGGGCACCTGTCCTTAGTTCTGAATTCAGGGATAAAGATGTTTCTTTCCCGACTCAGGTCTCAAAAACATGGTGTGTTTCTTTCAGTAGCCCTGGGTTCAGAGTCAGGGTGCTCAGTGATTGGTCGGTTTCCGGCCCTGTGATTGGTAGGTTCAGATGGGCAGGGCCAGAGGTGGCTCTGCCTTCATGGCCAAACTGTGTTTCTTTTTCTGGTTCTTTTTAGCTTTTTAACTCTAATCTTAGGTTCAGGGCACATATCTCTCACTGACTCTGATTTTAGGGAGAATGTGTGTTCCTGTGACACTTGTTTCAGATGCAGGGCACCTGTCCTTAGTTCTGAATTCAGGGATAAAGATGTTTCTTTCCCGACTCAGGTCTCAAAAACATGGTGTGTTTCTTTCAGTAGCCCTGGGTTCAGAGTCAGGGTGCTCAGTGATTGGTCGGTTTCCGGCCCTGTGATTGGTAGGTTCAGATGGGCAGGGCCAGAGGTGGCTCTGCCTTCATGGCCAAACTGTGTTTCTTTTTCTGGTTCTTTTTAGCTTTTTAACTCTAATCTTAGGTTCAGGGCACATATCTCTCACTGACTCTGATTTTAGGGAGAATGTGTGTTCCTGTGACACTTGTTTCAGATCCAGGGCACCTGTCCTTAGTTCTGAATTCAGGGATAAAGATGTTTCTTTCCCGACTCAGGTCTCAAAAACATGGTGTGTTTCTTTCAGTAGCCCTGGGTTCAGAGTCAGGGTGCTCAGTGATTGGTCGGTTTCCGGCCCTGTGATTGGTAGGTTCAGATGGGCAGGGCCAGAGGTGGCTCTGCCTTCATGGCCAAACTGTGTTTCTTTTTCTGGTTCTTTTTAGCTTTTTAACTCTAATCTTAGGTTCAGGGCACATATCTCTCACTGACTCTGATTTTAGGGAGAATGTGTGTTCCTGTGACACTTGTTTCAGATGCAGGGCACCTGTCCTTAGTTCTGAATTCAGGGATAAAGATGTTTCTTTCCCGACTCAGGTCTCAAAAACATGGTGTGTTTCTTTCAGTAGCCCTGGGTTCAGAGTCAGGGTGCTCAGTGATTGGTCGGTTTCCGGCCCTGTGATTGGTAGGTTCAGATGGGCAGGGCCAGAGGTGGCTCTGCCTTCATGGCCAAACTGTGTTTCTTTTTCTGGTTCTTTTTAGCTTTTTAACTCTAATCTTAGGTTCAGGGCACATATCTCTCACTGACTCTGATTTTAGGGAGAATGTGTGTTCCTGTGACACTTGTTTCAGATGCAGGGCACCTGTCCTTAGTTCTGAATTCAGGGATAAAGATGTTTCTTTCCCGACTCAGGTCTCAAAAACATGGTGTGTTTCTTTCAGTAGCCCTGGGTTCAGAGTCAGGGTGCTCAGTGATTGGTCGGTTTCCGGCCCTGTGATTGGTAGGTTCAGATGGGCAGGGCCAGAGGTGGCTCTGCCTTCATGGCCAAACTGTGTTTCTTTTTCTGGTTCTTTTTAGCTTTTTAACTCTAATCTTAGGTTCAGGGCACATATCTCTCACTGACTCTGATTTTAGGGAGAATGTGTGTTCCTGTGACACTTGTTTCAGATGCAGGGCACCTGTCCTTAGTTCTGAATTCAGGGATAAAGATGTTTCTTTCCCGACTCAGGTCTCAAAAACAGGGTGTGTTTCTTTCAGTAGCCCTGGGTTCAGAGTCAGGGTGCTCAGTGATTGGTCGGTTCAGCTGGGCTGGGCCACAGGTGGCTCTGCCTTCATGGCCAAACTGTGTTTCTTTTCCTGGTTCTTTTTACCCTTTTAACTCTAATCTTAGGTTCAGGGCACAATTCCCTCACTGACTCTGATTCTAGGGACAATGTGTGTTCCTGTGACAGTAGTTTCAGAGCCAGGGTACCAGTCCTTAGTTCTGAATTCAGGGATAAAGATGTTTCTTTCCCGACTCAGGTCTCAAAAACAGGGTGTGTTTCTTTCAGTGGCCCTGGGTTCAGAGTCAGGGTGCTCAGTCATTGGTCGGTTTCCTGCCCTGTGATTGGTTGGTTCAGCTGGGCAGGGCCAGAGGTGGCTCTTCCCTCATTGCCAAACTGTGTTTCTTTTCCTGGTTCTTTTTAGCCTTTTAACTCTAATCTTAGGTTCAGGGCACATTTCCCTCACTGACTCGGATTATAGGTACAATGTGTGTTCCTGTGACTGTAGTTTCAGAGCCAGGGCACACATCCTTAGTTCTGAATTTAGGGATAAAGATGTTTCTTTCCCGACTCAGGTCTCAAAAACAGGGTGTCTTTCTTTCAGTGGCCCTGGGTTCAGAGTCAGGGTGCTCAGTGATTGGTCGGTTTCTTGCCCCAGTTGTCTTTTTTTCTTTTACCCTACAGTTGGTATTTATGGCATATGCCACTGCATCTTGTTGGTATTTAAACTTAATTCAGCATTCTACTTCATAAAATATGGGCACATAGCTGGTGAGATGTCTTAGTACGCCGAAATCATTCGCTGCCAAGCCTGATGACCTTAGTTTGATCCCTGTAATCCACTAGAAGTAGGGAACTGACTCCTGAGAGTGATTCTTTGACCTTTGCGGGGCCGGGGGGGGGGGGGAAATAGAGAGACTAATAGAGACAATACAATCTATTTTCAGGGAAATCATTGTTAAGTAAAAATAGTAAGAGAATGGAGGTCTACTGGGGCAAGAAATCCAATTAGGTAAAATCAAACCAAATCAAAATGCCCATTGTTTTATTTAGGAATGACACTCTCGGGTGGCTGAGCGCATGGCAGGAAGACAGGACAACAGGGAGCCCATGCAGACCCAAAAACCACATGTTTCTTCTGTGGGAGCCCATTTATATTTTTAATATTTTTTTATTATGTATACAGTATTCTGTTTGTGTGTATGCCTTTACAGATGGTTGTGAGCCACCATGTGGTTGCTGGGAATTGAACTCAGGACCTTTGGAAGAGCAGGCAATGCTCTTAACCTCTGAGCCATCTCTCCAGCCCCTGGGAGCCCATTTAAATAACCTGTGGCAGTGCTCCTGACATGCTGGGATTTGGACTTCATACCAAATCAACTCCCAGGTCATGGAGGCTGAGATTGATGCCAGGGGCTGGGGCTATGCTCCCAATTTAGCAATCATGTCCAGTGAGTTTCTCATATGATACTAGATTTAGCACTTAGGTTTCAATCTGGAAACTAGGAAGCACAGAGAAAATTTAGTAGTGTGTCAATGACAAGTACTAAGAAGTAAGTGGGGGACTGTTATCAACCCAAGGATTAACAAAAGAGCTGGCACCACAGAGCAACCTCGTCTGCAGCTGGACAGGGGCAGGGAAGAAAAAGGGAGGGATGAATATCATACTTTTCCTTCCTCTTGCCTTCCAGTCTCCAGCCATTTCCCTCTGCTAAATTCTGCCTGTTGGCAGCTGTCCAGGAAGGCCGAGATCCTGCTCCTGCTCCCCCTGGTGATCAGTCCACATAAGGTTCTGTGGCAAATGGCACAGAATGACAATGAGGTTTTTCTATTTATTTTCTATTAAACATGTCTGGAAAATACCTTTATTTAGAAATTTTTTTGAGCAGGGTCTCTGCCATCACGTCCAGCTGGAAAATCTTTAAAGTACTAAATACAGTTCAAGGTAACAAAGTTTTTTTCTTGAAAATATAATTAATTCACCAGAAGAAAGGAGAGTTTAAGCCCAGCCAGGGTGACATAGCAAGTTTGAGGCCAATATGAGCTACATCGTGAGACCATGTCTTAAGAAAGCAAAAGGTTCTAGGCGCTGGTGGTGCACGCCTTTAATTCCAGCACTGGGGCGGGGGCGGGGGGAATCTCTGAGTTCAAGGCCAGCCTGATCTACAGCATGAATTCCAGGACAGTCAGGGCTATGGAGAAATTCTGTCTCGAAAAACAAACAAAAAACCTAAAGAAAGAGATGCTGAAGAGATGGCTCAGGGGTTAAGAGCACTTGTTGCTCTGTCAGGGAAGCCAGGTTCAATTCCCAGCACCTGAATGATGATGGTTGACAGCCATCCACATAGAACTCCAGTTCCAGGACCTCACATGCTGCTTCTTTCTCCCTCTCACTTTTCTTTCTCATTTTTCTTCTTTAGATAGGGTCTCATTATGTACCTCTGGCTATCCTAGAACTCACTGTGTAGACCAGGCTGGCCTTAAACAGAGATCTGCCTGCTCTGTCTCACAAGTACTAGGTAGGATTAAAAGTGTATACCACCATGTCCAGCCTGATGCCCTCTTTTGACCTCCATGAGCACCAGGCACACATGATGTACAGATGTACAGACATACAAACAGGTAAAACACGCACACATATAAATCCACATAACAAAGGTGTGTGTCATCATGCCCAGTTTCCATGGTACATGCTTCTAAGCCTAGCACTCAGGAGGCAGAGGCAGGTGGATCTCTATGACTTTGAGGGCAGCCTGGTTGGTCTACAAGGTGAGACCCTATCTAAAAAAAAAAGATGGGGCTGGAGAGATGGGTCATTGATTAAGAGCATGTGTTACTCTTGCAGAAGACTCAGGTTTGGTTCCTAGCACCTAACCACATAGTGGCTCACAACCATCTGTAACTCCAGGACCAGGGGATCCAGGATCTTCTGTACTCCACAGATAGCATAGAGCACATACATACATGTGTTGTAGTAGAAGTGATGGGCTATGTTCCTGGCACCCGGCCGCCCACATGGCTAGCTTTATACCCAAAATAATTACACGGAAACTGTATTCTTTTAAACACTGCTTGGCCCATTAGTTTTAGCCTCTTGCTGGCTAACTCTCACATCTTGCTTTAACCCATTTTTAATAATCTGTGTAGCACCACAAGCTGGTGGCTTACCAGGGAGATTCTTAACCTGCGTCTGTGTCCAGTGGGAGAATCATGGCAACTGCCTGACTCGGCTTCTTTCTCCCAGCATTTTGTTCTGTTTACTCCGCCTACCTAATTTTCTGTCCTATCAGGCCAAGCAGTTTTCTTTATTAGTTAACCAATGAAAGCAACAGATAAGATACAAGACCCACCTCCATCATATATGCAGATAAAACACTTAATATACAGGATATACAGGAGACAGAGACAGAGAGGAAGAAGGAAAAAGATGAAGAAGAAAGACAAGAATTCCTTGGAATAGTAGCACTCACCTTCAATCCCAGCACTCTTGGGATGCAAAGACAGACAGATGTCTGTGAATTCAAAGACATCCAGGGCTACAAAGTGAGACCCAGTCTCAGGAAAGAAAAGAAAGCAAGGATTGGACAGCTAGTAGAGCATGCACAAACCCCTGGATTCCATCCCCTGCCCTCATATATTGGTGCTGTGGTGTACTTAATTCCAGCATGGGGAACAGGAGCAAAAGGAGCAAAATTCAAGGTCATCCTTGGCTACACAAGTGTGTTTGAGGCCAACCTGGGCTAAAAGACATCCTGCCTCAAAAGAGAAAGGAAAAAAAGAGGCTAGGAGCGTAGCTTAGCATGTGCAAAGCCCTGGGTTCTGATTTTTAGCACACCTTACACAAAAACTTTATAGATTAATTTCTTCCTATTCTCTCAGCCCCCAACTTTCTAGATTATTCTTAATACAACCATTTCCAGACTGGTTCACTGGCATTTTATAATGGATGTTCAGTGCCAGACATTTTGCAAGGTCTCAGCTGAAATCTCATGGGGGTTCTGAAGAACAGCAAGCTCTCATTTATGACAGACAAAGGCTCACCCAGAGCGTAACTGCTGTGGTGGTGACTTCTCTGGTCTTGTCTCTGAAGAGATTGTCACACAGTCTGGGGTCATATTTAAAAAAGTGAAAATCCTGGGGCAGGAGAGCCAACTTAGTGGTTAAGAGCCACACATACTGCTCTTCCAGAGGACCTGAGTTTGGATCCCAGCACTCACATTAGGGCGAACACAGCAGCCTATACCTCCAGCTCCAGGGGATCTGCTGCTCTCTTCTGGCCTGGGGTACCATACTCACGTGTGCATACCCCCATATAGACACACATGCGTATGCATAAATAGAAATCTTTAAGACAAGAGTTCTGTGCACAGCAGTTAAGAGAACATACTAATGTCCAGATGTGCACCTTTATTCCCAGCACTTGGGAGGCAGAGGTAGGTGGATTTCTGAGATGGAGGCCAGTCTAATGTACAAAGATAGTTCCAAAACAGCCAGGGATACATAGTGAGACTTTGTTTCAAAATAAAACTGCATACTTCTCTTACAGAGAATATAGGTTCATTTTCGAGAATCCTCATATCAGCTCATAAGCTCCTATAATGACAGCCAAAGGGGACCTGATACCTCTGACCTCCACTATCACCTACACTCACATGCATAGACACACACACACAATTTCTTTATTATTATTATTAATTTGTGTGCATTGGTGGTTTGCCTGCAGGTATGTCCATTCAAGGGAGCCACGTCCCCTAGAATGGAGTTACAGACAGTTGTGAGCTGTCCTATGGGTGCTGGGAATTGAATCCAGGTCCTCTGGAAGAACAGCCAGTGCTCTTAACCACTAAGCCATCTCTCCATCCACCCCCCCATTTCTAAAATCCAAATGAAACTTAAAAATAGGAAATACAGTCTATCAGCAGCAATTAACCTGTGCTCACACTTGAACCCGTCCATCCCCACCCTACACAGCTCTTCTCCCACCTGGGAAATCTCCAGATGCTTTGTCCAAGAGGTAGGCCAAAGTGACAATGAACAATTCAAAGTTGTTTTAATTTGCATTTCCATAATCGCTATGGATTTTGAGCACTTTTGGAGGTATTTCTTCAGCATTTTTATTTCCTTTATTGAGAACTCTGTTTATATCCCTACCTCATTTTTAATTGGGTCATTTGTTCCCTTGTTTTTTTTTTGTTGTTTTTTTTTTTTTTTTTTTTTTTTTTTTTTTTTTTTTTTTTTTTTTTTTTTTTTTTTTTTTTTTTTTTTTTAGTTCTTTGTACATTCTTCATATCAATCCTCTGGCAGATATAGAGCTAACAAAGCTAACAAAAACCCTAGTACGAGGCACAATAAATCTCTTTTTGAGTGCTTGGTAAGTGTAGTCCAAGTGACTTTCAACACTAGACTATCACTGTAGCCCTTGGTTGCCCTCAGCTTGAGGGTGGACCCCTATCGCTGAAGACATTGCACTTAGGACCCAGAATTAGGATGCATAGAGTTGGATCTGACCTAAAAGCCTCTTTCCTACAGTCTGGCTTCCATGGTGACTGAAAAATACTATGCAAGCTGCCAATGGAGGAAAGCAATTAAATAGTCGGCTGTAACACCTGTGAACCGTGACAGTCACCAGCATGGCAAGGGATTTGTAAAGGTGCAGGAAATGGTACTCACATGTTGGTGACAACAGCTGGCTAATAGACCCACTGCAAAAGAGGGAAATCATGCCTGGAACTAGAAACCTAAATAATTTTCTGGGACTAGTGAGTCATGGGCCTTAGAAAAGAATCGACTACTGCCATTTTGCTAGACCAGTGCAATACCTTACTGCATTCTGAATCTTATCCTTACACCCACAGAGAAGGGTAGCTGTCACTCCTCATCAAAGAAGCCTTGCTTTACAGCAAATGGAGATGTTAGAGAAACCACAACTGGACACAATGCAGAGACTGACAGATCGTGGGGAGCCCAGCCCTAACAGATACATCTACGTCATAGCTCCTGCATCCGTGGCTCAGGGAAGAACATGGAAGAGTGGGCAGAAAGATTGTAAGAGCCAGAATACCAGGAAACCCACTGTGAAACAGTCTCTCATAGAAATGGCTTTTGACAAAGATCAGGACAGTAGTAATATTAGCAGACATGTTAACAGGGAAGGGGAGATTTTCAGGGTCCCTCCCTTCTAAAAAGAACTATAGGCAAGTAATGGCTGCTGGGAGGAGAGTTAGCCTCTCACAGGGATGAGCCCTCTTACTAATTCAACACAAAGGGTCAACCCTGAAATATATATCCACAAACAACAAAACAGACTAAATGCATTTAGTTATATATTTGTATACACACATATACATGTATTATGTAACAATAATAATCAGAAGAGGCTGGCAACTTGAGCAGGGAGCATGGAAGGGGCTGACGAGAGGGTACCTGGGAGGGACTAGAGGGAAGAAAGGTAGAGGGAAAGTGGTGTGTTGAAATAGGAGCGGCAGGGCTGCGTCCCTGGCACCCGGCCGTCCGCATGGCTAGTTTATGCCCAGAAATAATTACACGGAAACTGTATTCTTTCAAACACTGCCTGGCCCATAAGTTCCAGCTTCTTATTGGCTAGCTCTTACATATTGTTCTAACCCATTTCTAATATTCTGTGTAGCCCACGAGCTGGCTTACCAGGGAGGATCTTAACCTGCTTCTGTCTGGAGTGTGTGAATCATGGCGACTCTTTTACTTAGCTTCTTTCTCCCAGCATCCTGTTCTGTTTTCCCCGCCTACCTAAGGGTTGGCCTATCAAATGGGCCTAGGCAGTTTCTTTATTAATAAGAAATCACTCCCACATCAGTGGTGTGATTCTATTTCAATAAAAAAAGGAAATTCTTAGCTATATTTTATCTTTGTGTGTGTGTGTGTGAGACAAGCTCTCTTATGTTCCAGGTTGGCCCTGAACTCAAGATTCTCCTACTTCCACCTCCCAAGTGCTGGGATTAGAAGGATGTGCCACCGTGCCCCTTAGTTTATGCACTGCTGAGGATGGAGCTCATTCTTTTTTATTGATTTTATTGAGCTCTACATTTTTCTCTGCTCCCCTCTCTTCCTCTCCTCTCCCCTTCAGCCCTCTCCTATGGTCCTCATGCGCCCAATTTACTCAGGAGATCTTGTCTTTTTCTACTTCTCATGTAGATTAGATCCATGTATGTCTCTCTTCGGGTCCTATTTGTTGTCTAGGTTCTCTGGGATTGTGATTTGTAGGCTGGTTTTCTTTGCTTTGTGTTTAAAAGCCACTTATGAGTGAGTACATATGATATTTCTCTTTCTGGGACTGGGTTACTTCACTCAATTTAATGTTTTCTAGCTCTATCCATTTGCCTGCAAATTTCAAGATCTCAATTTTTTTCTGCTGTGTACTACTCCATTGTATAAATGTACATTTTCCTTATCCATTATTCGGTTGAGGATATTTAGGTTGTTTCCAGGTTCTGGATATGACAAATAATGCTTCTATGAACATAGCTGAGCACATGTTCTTGGTACGATTGAGCATCCTTTGGATATATACCCAAAAGTGGTATTGCTAGGTCTTGAGGAAAGTTGTTTCCTAATTTTCTGAGAAATCGCCATACTGACATCCAAAGGGGCTGTACCAGCTTGCACTCCCACCAGCAATGCAGAAGTGTTCCCTTTTCCCCACAACCTCTCCAGCATAAGTTGTCATCAATGTTTTTTATCTTTGCCATTCTTACAGGTGTAAGATGGAATCTCATAGTTGTTTTGATTTGCGTTTCTCTGATGACTAAGGATGTTGAGCATTTCCTTAAGTGTCTTTCAGCCATTTTAGATTCTTCTGTTGAGAGCTGTCTGTTTAGGTCTGTACTCCATGCTTTTATTGGATTATTTTTTCCTTTGATGACCAATGTCTTGAGTTCTTTGTATATTTTGGAGATCAGACCTCTGTCTGATGTGGGGTTAGTGAAGATCTTTTCTCATTCTGTAGGCTGTCATTTTGTCTTGCTGACTGTGTCCTTTGATTTACAGAAGCTTTTCAGTTTCAGGAGGTCCCATTTATTCATTGTGTCTGTGCTACTGGGGTGAAATTTAGGAAGTGGTCAGATGGAGCCCATTCTGACCTTTGTTTGTTGAAACAAGGTCTCAATATTTAAGTCAGGCTTGCTTCAAATAGGTCACCTTAATAAGCATAGTGAAGAATGCCTTTTAGACATGTAAAAATAGCTTAGTCAGGATCCCCACATGGTTTAATAATCCTTTATTACCAGTTATACAAAAGGGCCAGAAAAAAGTGCTCAGCTAAGCTAAACGTACTTGCCAGCAAGCCCTCAGGCTTGTGCACATCCCTGGAACTAACTGGGGTGGTGGAAGAAGAAAATCCACTCCCCCAAACTGTCCTGTGTCACATTCATGAGGCAAATGCTCCTATGAGTGTGTGCACACACACACACACACACAAATAAGTAGGTAAATAAATAAATAAATAAATAAATAAATGTAAAAAATACACTAAAGTCACAACCAGGGATATGATTCAGTTGTGACTGCAAAGGCAATCTCATTCAGCTGAGTTCCTGAGGGGAACTTCCAGGTATACTTAAGTGTGGTACATCCCACATTTGAGTGAGGTGTGGGTCTATTCAACAGAAACACAGCAATGCATTTTTTTAAATATTTATTTATTATTTATCATGTATACAATATTCTGTCTGTGTGTATGCCTGCAGGCCAGAAGAGGGCACCAGACCTCATTACAGATGGTTGTGAGCCACCATGTGGTTGCTGGGAATTGAACTCAGGACCTTTGGAAGAGCAGGCAGTGCTCTTAACTACTGAGCCATCTCTCCAGCCCAGCAATGCATTTTTTTAAAAAAGATTTTTTTTTTAATTTTTGAGACAGGGTTTCTCCGTAGCTTTTTGGTTCCTGTCCTGGAACTAGCTCTTGTAGACCAGGCTGGCCTCGAACTCACAGAGATCCACCTGCCTCTGCCTCCCCAGTGCTGGGATTAAAGGCATGCACCATCACCTCCCGGCAAAGATTTATTTATTAATTAGGTATACAGGGTTCTTCCTGCACATATCCCTGCAGGCCAGAGGAGGGCACCAGATCTCATTACAGATGGTTGTGAGCCACCGTGTGGTCGCAGGGAATTGAATTCAGAACCTCTAGAAGAACAGTCAGTGCTCTTAACCTCTGAGCCATCTCTCCAGCCCCACAGCAATGCATTTTTGTGAATAAAAATTGACATGTCAAGCTGGGTAGTGGTGGTGCACGCCCTTAATCCTAGCACTAGGGAGGCAGAGGCAGGAGGATCTTTGTGAGTTTGAGGCCAGCCTGGTCTACAAAGTGAGTTCCAGGACAGCCAGGTGCCCTGTCTCGAAAAAGAAAAAGACAGAGAAACCCTGTCTCGAAAAAGAAAAGAAAGAAAATTGGGAACTCAGATGTATCTTTAGAAAAAGACTTGGTATAATGGTCTTTTTTCTTTTGAAACTGAAGGGTTGGTGTTTGTCTCATGTATCCCAGGCTGGTTTGTGGTCTGAACTTGTTCTTGATTGAGAATGGCCTTGAACACCTGCATGTCCCTCCTTTCTACCTTCTGAGTCCCAGAATTACTCAGCCTGTCTAATAGTTTTAATTGTTTTGCAAAATTAAAGGTTATTTTTATGAACATCCTGATATTTGAAATCTTTTTATTTCTATGTATTTATTTTTGAGGTTTTTTTAGATGGGGTCTCATTCTGTAGATCAGGCTGGCCTCTAACTCATAGAGATCTGCCTGCCTCTGTTTCTTGAGTCCTGAGATTAAAAAAATATTTATTTTGCCGGGTGGTGATATGCTGTGGGATAATGGTCTTTTATCCTGTTACTTGTATTATTTTTAATAAAATGCTGATTGGCCAGTAGCCAGGCAGGAAGTATAGGCAGGGCGACCAAGCAGGAAGTAGAGACAGAACAATGAAAATTCTGAAAAGAGAAAGAGGCAGTCTCCAGTCATCACCCAGGCACAGAGAAAGCCAGACACAGAGCAAACAAGATTTGACTGTCTCTGCAAAAAGGGTACCAAGCCACGTGGCTAACACAGACAAAAATTATGGGCTAATGTAAGTTATAAGAGTTAATAAGAAGCCTGAGCTACTAAGCCAACCAGTTTGTAATAGACCTCTGTGTGATGACTTGAACTAAACAGATGTGGGACCTGGTGGGACAGAAACCTCAGTCAACAGTGGTAGTGTGTCTTTAATCACACCACTCAAGAGACTGAGGCAGGTGGATCTTTGTAAGTTTGAGGCCAACCTGGTCTACACAGCAAGTTCCATGACAGCCAGGGCTACATAGAGAAACTCTGTCTTGAAAGACAAAAACAAAAACAACAACAACAAAAACCCTTACCATTTGTGTGAGTGTTTTGCCTGCGTGTATGTCTGTTCACCATGTGTGTGCCTGGTGCCTGTGGGATGACAGATGCTCGTAAGCCAATATGTGGTGCTGGGAAATGAATCCAGGTCGTCTGCAAGAGCAGCCAGTGTCTAACTGCCGAGACATCTTTGTACACATGAGATTTTTAATCAAAATAAACAGGTGCTTACTAAATCAAGAATTTGGATAGAAGCTGAGCAGTGGTGGGACACACCTTTAATCCCAGCACTCGGGAAGCAGAGGCAGGTGGATCTCTGTGAGTTTGAGGCCAGCCTGGTCTCTAAGAGCTAGTTCCAGGACAGGCTCCAAAACCACAGAGAAACCCTGTTTCAAACCCCCACCCCTGATTGTCTCAATATTCATATATATATATATATAAGCAACATGTTCATAACCTTTGTTTTGCCCTAGTACAAAGATATCATAATCCACATTGGCTTGAGTGTTAGGGTATTTTTTTATTTTGGGATAGGACTTTATTCTGTAGTTTAGGCTGGTCCAAAGCTAACTGTACAACCCCAAGCTAGCCTCAAGTTCCTAGGGATTTCCTACTCTTCCTACTCTACCCTCCCAAGAGTTGGGATTCTTTTCTTTTGTTGTATTTTTTTTTTTTTTTTTTTTTTTTNGGTTTTTTTTTTTTTTTTTTTTTTTTTTTTTTTTTTTTTTTTTTTTGATTTTTCGAGACAGGGTTTCTCTGTAGCTTTGGTGCCCGTCCTGGAACTAGCTCTCGTAGACCAGGCTGGCCTCGAACTCCCAGAGTTCTGCCTGCCTCTGCCTCCCGAGTGCTGGGATTAAAGGCATGTGCCACCACCGCCTGGCTTGTTGTATTTTTTTAATATTTATTTATTTATTATGTATACAATATTCTTTCTGTGTATATGTCTGCAGACCAGAAGAGGGCACCAGACCCCATTACAGATGGTTGTGAGCCACCATGTGGTTGCTGGGAATTGAACTCAGGACCTTTGGAAGAGCAGGCAATGCTCTTAACCACTGAGCCATCTCTCCAGCCCCCTTGTTGTATTTTTTTTTTAAGTTGAGTCTCATATGTCCCAGGCTGGCCTCCAACTTGCTCTGTAGCCAAGGGTGACTCTGAACTTCTGATCCTCTTGTTCCAATCTTTAGAGTGCCTGAGATTAGAAGTGTTCGGCAGTGCAGCAGTTACTCAGAACTGAGGACTTGAACACTGGACTTTGTGCCTGCTCGGCAGTCACTAATCTACAAGTTACATCTTCAGGATGTTCTGATTTTTGTTTGGTTTTCTAAATGCTCAGATTACAAGTGTGAGACACTATGCCTGGCCTCCTCCCTCCTTCCATCCTGTCCTTCCTTCTTTTTCCTTCCCTTTCTCTCCTGCCTTTTTCCCTTTCTCCCTCTCCCCTTCCCTTTTTCTGGATTTTAGACAAGATCATGTAGCCCTAGTGGGCCTTATACTCACTGTCACCAAGAGTGGCCTTCAACTTCTGACCTCCTTCCTCAGCCTCATGAGTACTGGTATTATAGCCAAGAGCCACGGTACTTGACTATTTCTTTTGTTAGTTTTTTTACATGTTTATTATATTCCTATTTAGTGTGTGTGCATTGTAGGGGAGTCTCTTCTCTTCCATCATGGGGGTGGGCCCCAGGGACTGAACTCCCATAGTCAGGCTTGCACCTTTATCCACTAAGCCCTGACTGTTTCTTATATTGTGTATTCAGGGCAAGCGGTCTACCACTGAGGTGTGCACCCGGACTTTCCTTAGAACCTTTAAGCTGCTCTAGTTGTCCATTTCTTCTAGGGTCTTCCTATTTTTTCTTGACACCTCTACACTTCTTGCTCATACCATTGAAACCCAGTTTTAATCATCTCTCTTTTTCTGTGTTCTTGTTTGTTTGTTTATTTGTTTGTTTGTTTAAGACAGGGTTTCTCTGTGTAGGCCTGGCTGCCCTAGAACTTGCTCTGTAAACCAGGCTGGCCTCAAATTCAGAGGGATCCACCTGCCTCTGCCTCCCAAGTGCTGGGATTAGAGGCATACACCACCACCGCCCAAGTTCTTTCATCTTTTGGTGGGGAGGGTACAGGGGATGTTGTGAGCTATCTATATGTTTTGTTTTTAGACACAGTCCTTCTATACAGCCCTCACTGTCCTAGAACTCATTATGTAGACCAGATTGGCCTTGAACTCACAGAAATCTGCTTGCTTCTGCCTCCCAAGTGATATGGGATTTCCCTCTGTATACTGTGATTACCATTAATGAATAAAGAAACTGCTTTGTCCCTATATCAGGGCAGAACTTAGCTAGGCAGGGAAAACTAAACTGAATGCTGCGAGAAAGAAGGGCAGAGTCAGGGAGATGCCATGTAGCCCCACTGGAGACAGACGCTGGAACTTTAGCCTGTAAGCCACAGCCACATGGCGATACCCAGATTAATAGAAATGCGTTAAATTAAATGTAAGAGTTTGCCAATAAGAAGCTAGAGCTAATGGGGCAAGCAGTGATTTAATTAATACAGTTTTAGTGTGGTTATTTTGGGGCTAAGCACCCGGGAACCAGCAAGCAGCCCTCCTTGCAATACCCCAGTGCCATCATTAAAACCTTGTGCTACTCTACCTGACTGGCAGTCCTCTTATTTAATGAAACCCAATTGCAACTTAGCTACCATTTAAGCTTATGATAGCATTCTATTTTTCCCCTGTGATATTGGGAATTTGAGCCAGGGCATTGTGCATGCTAGGCAAGTGTTCTGCCCTCAGCTTCAACCCCAGGTATCGTGGTAATCTTAACCAATGCAGTGAAATGAGAAATCAAAATAAAAGGTATTATGAAATTCATCATTTCCAGTTGATGTTGTAAAGGACCTCAGACCTTAGTAGGCCCCCAGATTTTAGTGCAACTGACCCCATGATGGAAATATCATTTAGGCCATAAAACTTGGCATATAGACAGCACCACCTGCCAAAACTAAAACAAAGACCTAATCCACCAAAGTCCATAGTTCTGGGAAAGTCTCTAAATACACTAACCTTTCTTTTGGGCTTCTGTGGTTCTGCTTCTGGCTGACTGTTCTTGTTAGCTGAAATATGTCAACCCAGATCATGGTTTTTGTGCTTAAAAGTCCACCATGAGAAAGACTGGGATCCTGAACACACAGTGTAGTTGCCTAGTGGCTAATAAAGACTTTCTGTTGGCCTAAACCCATGTCCCCAAGCACCCTTCTCTGGTGAATACCCTACAACAAGGTGGAAATCCAAACAACCAACTCTCCATTCGTTAAACAAAGGAAGCATTTATATGCAAAATGACCTAAAATACCTGAATCTTGAGGGCTAGAGAGATGGCTCCGCTATTAAGAGCACGTTTAGGAAACAAATTCTACTTATAATAGTAACAGAAGATATAAAGTAATACAGGCAAAGAAACAAGAACAATAATAGACATGGTAACATGGACAGGGGAAAGCCCAGGAGGCCTCAGCCCTACACAAGGCCTACAGTCAACTAAGGAATGCTAGAGGGAGGGAGAGTCTTCCCCAGTGAGGAGCACACCAACTGCTTATCCAATCCCAATAGTTGGCCCTGAGAACACAGATACAAGTAACAGTAACATTGTATAGACTGATCCGATCCGATGCATCTTCTGGCCTGCACAGCCACCACACACAGATGCCACGCATTCCTACAGACATGCACATAAATAAGAGTAAATTATACCCTTTATAAAAAAGTACAAAAATAAAAATAAATCAACAAAACTTAAAAGCAACAAATAAAAAGAAAAACAAAAAAATCAAAATAAAAAAATGAAACTTAAAAGAAGGGATCAGAGAGCTGACTCAACAGATAAGAGCATTTGTGGCTCCTCCAACCCAAGTCTGATTTTCAGAACTATCTTCAGGTGGCTCACAGCCATCTTTAGCTCCAGCTCCAGGAGCCTCTATAGTATCTATGTGCATATACCCACATACAAACATACACATCTATATTCATTAAAAATAATAAAAACAAGTTTTATAGAAAAAAGAGAACTACAAAGAGCACAAAAGATATATGCTGAGCTGGGCGTAGTAACACAGACACCTGGGATGGGATCCCAGCACTTGGAAGCTCCAAACAGACTTTGTGTTGAAAGCTAGACTTGGCTACAGGAGAGACCCTGCCTCAAGCAAAACAAAACCCACAAAGAAATGTAATTAGGTAATAAAAGTAGACAAAGTACTGATGAACACTGTAATATCGATAACTTTAAAGTAGCCTCGAAAGATGGCAGATTCTCGTGAGACTATCCCTAGATGTAAATTAACATTTGACTCTGCACATGATTTTAGCCAAAAGGCGGGGAAGAGCCCACATCTGGCTTTGCATTGGGATGGCTCAAAGAATGGGGCACATTTACGTACATCTTCGATGGAACTTACTGATAAAATGCTTACCTAGCATTGCAAGACCTAGGAAAAGTTTATTAGAAAGTTGATTCCAGGGGAAGGACAAATGTGGACAATTTCATTTTTCCCAAATGGTCAACCCCCTACCTCGCATCCTCCTTTGGTTTACAGCATTAAAGCTACAGTAATATTAACAAACGTGGTTTTAGAGCGCCACCTAGTGTTATATTAGCAGAGGTGATTAAAGGCTTGAACCAGACTCTGGGAATATTATCTTTGTCCTTATTGGGGGACTTTTCTGGATTTAGCAAACACAGTTTATGTAAATCTGGCACATAACATGGCTACCTGGTGGCTTGTTACAAGGTGGAGTTACTTGCTAGGCGGTGGTGGTGCACACCTTTAATCCCAGCATTCCGGACGCAGAGGCAACTAAAAATAGGCAATTTTAGATTGTGATGAAAATGTCCTAAGATTAGATTTTTTTCCCCTAAGATTAGATTTTTAAATTTTTTTCTTCTTATTTTATGTGTGTTTTGACTGTGTGTGTTTATGTGCACTGCCTGTTGTCCAGGGAGGTCAGAAGAGGGCGTTGGCTCCTCTTGAACTTGAATGATGGATAGCTGCAAGGCACCATGTGGGTGCTGGGAATGGAGCCTGGGTCTTCTGTAAGAATGATGAATGCTCTTAACTGCTGAGCTATCTCTGCAGCCCAGTAAGCTTTAGTATTATTTTTGAGACAAGGTCTCTATGTAGCCCTGGTTGGCCTGGAGCTTGTTCTAGAGTCCAGACTGGCCTCAAACTTGCAGAGATCCACCTGCTTCTGCCTCTCAAGTACTGAGGTTAAAGGTGTGCTCTAGCACATCCAGACAAACTTTATTTTTTATTTTTTTCTTGAAAATTTCATAGACCCATGCATCTATATCACTTGGGTACCTCCCTCTTCCCACCCCAATTCCCCCTGCAAATTCATGTTCTCTTCTTTAGTATTTTTACACACACACACACCCC
>NW_026068052.1:276350-279400 GCF_014885135.2 Alexandromys fortis | reverse complement strand
TGCAGGATCATGATCCAACCCCCACTGTCCTCAGGCCTGGACTGGAAACTGAGGAGGACAGATACAGGGAAGGTATCAGCTAGAGGGACACCGACCAGCAACCCATGTTCTATATTGACTTTGCTTGCTGATGCCTACTTTAAATATCTGGTTGCACTAGAGAAAAGAAAGGAAAGATATGGAAATTTATCTTTTGAGATAGAAATGCAGAGTTTACAATTCTATCCATGCCCCGCAGCTGGGCTCTGGCAGCTGGGCCAGAGACAAAGGAGTTTCCACCGCAAAACTGGGGCTTCCAAAAAATTCCTTTAAAATTCCTTTGGGAAACAGGACAAACCTGGGGAACTAGACTCTATGCCACTCCATGCTGGGGGATGGATGGAGTTAATCATTCCCAGCCAGAAATCAGCCAGGATCGCTGGTTATGCTTAGATACCTGGCCCCAATACTCAGAACTGGGCTGAAACTTGTTAATATCCATAACCTTTTCTCTCCTTCTTTCCTTTTGGTTTTTCGAGACAGGGTTTCTCTGTAGCTTTGGAGTCTGTCCTGGAACTAGCTCTTGTAGACCAGGCTGGCCTCGAACTCACAGATATCCATCTGCCTCTGCCTCCCGAGTGCAGGGATTAAGAGCATGTGCCACCACCGCCCAGCTATATCTAAAACCTTTAGCCTAGGCACTTCCCCTTATTCTCATGCCCGCTGTTCTGCCTTATGGGCTAATTCATCTGGATAACAGCAATATTACCAAGCCCCTGGGAATACTTGGTGGGTGTGTACCAATGGTTTGTCTAAATTGTCTCTTCTGATGCTTTTCCAACTAATATGACAGGTTGACCAGACCCTGAAGGTATTAAAAACAACAGATTCCCTCACAGAAATGGTCCTACAGAAATTAGAAAGGTTGGGCTGGAGAGATGACTCAGAGGTTAAGAGCATTGCCTGCTCTTCCAGAGGTCCTGAGTTCAATTCCCAGCAACCACATGGTGGCTCACAGCCATCTGTAATGAGATCTGGTGCCCTCTTCTGGCCTGCAGGCATACAAGGAGGCTGAACACTGTATACACAATAAATAAATAAATCTTTTAAAAAAAGAAATTAGAAAGGTTTAGACTTACTTTCCATGAGATATACTATAAGTTGCTTTGGAAAAAAAACCTGTTGTTTTTGTTCCTATGCTAATTGATCAGGAGTAATTAAAAAAAATCTTGCCATGGCTGGAAAAAAACTAAGAAAGAGACAAAGGCATAAGTCAGATAATTGATACCAGTCACTGTTCTCATTTTGTTTTATTTTATTTTGTCACTGTTCTCTTGGTCCCTCTGGTTAAACACTCTATAAGCTCTGACTGGGCCTTTAATTCCTATTCTGATAGGGTTAACAGTGGGCTGCTGCATCTTAAACTACATGGCCAATTATATGTCAGTTCAGTAAAATTAAAGGTCCTTAGGGACCAACCACATCTCTTTCGAGCAGGATAAGATTTCCAAGATTTGACTCATCCACTAAGACCAGTGGGGTAGGTAATAGGACCCCAGACTTAATGGCTCTGAGACCTTAGCACGACTGATTCCATGGTGGAAGACATACCAATCAGGCTAGAAATGCCAACATGTGGACTGTACACCTGCCAAAACTAAACAAAGACCTAATCCACCAAAGTCCATAGTTCTGGGAAAGTCTCTACATGTCTAACCTTGCTTTTAGGCGTCTGTGGTTCTGCTTCTGGTTAACTGTTCTTGTTAACTGAAGTGTGTCAACCGAGGACATGGTTTTTATGCTTAAAAACTCACCCTGAGAAAGGCTTAGGACTATGCTGGGATCCCAAACATGAAGTGCAGTTACCAGATGGCTAATAAAGACTTTGTAGCCAGACGGTGGTGGCGCACGCCTTTAATCCCAGCACTTGGGAGGCAAAGCAGGTGGATCTCTGTGAGTTCGAGACCAGCCTGGTCTACAGAGCTAGTTCCAAGGGTCAGACTCCAAAAAGCTACAGAGAAACCCTGTCTCAAAAAACAAAAAAAAAAAAAAAAAAAAAAAAAAGACTTTGTAATGTCTTAAACCCGTGTCCAAGGGGCTGGAGAGATGGCACAGAGGTTAAGAGCACCGTCTGGTTTTTCCAGAGGTCCTGACTTCAGTTCTCAGCAACTACATGGTGGCTCACAGCCATTTATCTGGTGCCCTCTTCTGGCATCCAGGCATACATGGAGGCACAATGTTGTATACATAATAAATAAATAAATAAATCTTAAAATGTAAGAATCTAAGAGGTAGCTAGTAATAAGCCTGAGATAGGGCTGGAGAGAGGGCTCAGTGGTTAAGAGCACTGGCTGTTCTTCCAGAGGGCCTGAGTTTAATTCCTAGTACCTACATGGGGGCTCGTAAACATCTGTAATGAGATCTGGCGCCCTCTTCTGGCCTGCAGGCATACATCCTCCCACACCACCAAACAAAACGCTGTATACATAATAAATTAATTAATTAATTAAAAAAAAGAGAGAAAACCATGTCCGAGCACCCTTCTGTGGTGAATACCCCACAATACCAGTAACTAGGCAAATGCATTCTTTTCATGTATTCAAGGACTGCTTATCAGAATTAAACATACTCTATGCCACAATGCAAAACTTTTATTATTTATTTATTGTCAAGACAGAGTTCTCTGTGTAGCCCTGGCTGTCTTGGAACTCACTCCGAAGACCAGGCTGGCCTCAAACTCACAGAGATCGAACCACCTCTGCCTTCCGAGTTCTGGAATCAAAGGTGAGCACCATCACCACCTGGCATGAATCCATTGCTTCATAAACAATCAGTCAAAGAAGAAATGACAGGATAATGCAGAAAATGATTTTTTGAGATAGGGTCTCACTGTGTAGCTCTGGAACTTGCTACAAAATCATAGAGACCTACCTGCCACCATACCTGATCCAAGAACCCACTACTTTGTTTTAAAAATATTTATTTATTTATTTATTTATTTATTTATTTATTTATTATGTATACAATATTCTGCCTGTGTGTATGTCTGCAGGCCAGAAGAGGGCACCAGA
>NW_026068052.1:272379-274162 GCF_014885135.2 Alexandromys fortis | reverse complement strand
CCCCTCGCGGTCCTGAGTTCCTTGCTCGTGCTCTCTCTCCTTCTGCTCCTGATTTGGACCTTGAGATTTCAGTCCGGTGCTCCAATGTGGGTCTCTGTCTCTGTCTCCTTTCATCGCCTGATGAAGGTTAATATTCAGGAGGATGCCTATATGTTTTTCTTTGGGTTCTCCTTCTTATTTAGCTTCTCTAGGATCACTAATTATAGGCTCAATGGATGGAGGTGGGTGGTCCTTGGACTTCCCACAGGGCAGGGAACCCTGATTGCTCTTTGGGCTAACGAGGGAGGGGGACTTGATTGGGGGAGGGGGAGGGAAATGGGAGGCAGTGGCGGGGAAGAGACAGAAATCTTTAATAAATAAATAAATCAACTGTAGAAAGCAGTAAATAAAGTGGGTTCTGGGGAACCAAATTCAAGTAATCAGGTTTGTGCAACACTTGTGCTTTTACACATTGAGTCATCTTCCTGGCGTTGATTTATGAGACAAGGTTACCCCGGGTAGTGTGGCTGGCTTGGAACTTGCTATACATACCAGGCTGGCCTTGAACTTAGATATCTACCTGCATCACCACGTTTGGTCTGTATTGCTTTTTTTTTTCTTTTGATGTTTCCCTCTACAAGCCTTTTGAGACAAATGTTTATCAGAGTGTTAGCGCCGTGGACTTGGTGGTACGGAATTAGTCCTTGAAAAAGCTAAGTCCCACCAGGGAGGTGTTAGAGGAACACGCCTTTAAACCCTGCACTCCGGGAGGCAGAGGCAAGTTGATCTCTGTGAGTCTGAGGCTAGCCTGGTCTACAGAGCAAGTTCCAGGACAGCCAAGTTCTGGGATTAACAGTGTGCACCACCACCGACCTTGGACTCCTAAATCTTTTGTGTGGCCATTTCCCTTCTCCTTCACATCTTACCTTACAGAGAGACCAAGAGTATCACCCAAATAAAACAAAACCGTTATCAATGAGTTCTGGGGTATCTTCTGTCACTGTCTTTAGCTGTTCTGTGTCTCTAAGGGTGGCCTTGCTTGCTTTCATCCTCGATTCAACGCTAAATGCTTTCCGATTGCTCTGGCTCTAAAAAGCAGTGTGTGTGTGTGTGTGTGTGTGTGTGTGTGTGTGTGTGTATGGTGTGTGTGCGTGCTCGTGTGTGTGTGTGTGTGTGTGCATGTGTAATATTTATTTTTAATTATGTGTCTGTGCAGGGGTATGTGTGCAGGGAGTAAAGTGCCCTCGGAGACCAAAGGTGCTGGATCCCCTGGAGCTGGAGTTACAGGTGGTTGTGAACCATCTGATGTGGATGCTGGGAAGAGAACTCAGGACTTCTGGGAAAGCAGCAAGCACTTGCAACTGCTGAGCCATTTCCCCACTCCTCCAGTAAATGTTAATTAATTGCACAAAATATTTGGGTTTATTAAGATATTTTGGAGCACTGGACTGAAATCTCAAGGTCCAAATCAGGAGCAGAAGGAGAGAGAGCATGAGCAAGGAACTCAGGACCGCGAGGGGTGCACCCACACACTGAGACAATGGGGATGTTCTATCGGGAACTCACCAAGGCCAGCTGGCCTAGGTCTGAAAAAGCCTGGGTTAAAACCGGTCTCGCTGAACATAGCGGACAAGGAGGACTACTGAGACCTCAAGAACAATGGCAATGGGTTTTTGATCCTACTGCACCTATTGGTTTTGTGGGAGCCTGGGCAGTTTGGATGCTCACCTTACTAGACCTGGATGGAGGTGGGTGGTCCTTGGACTTCCCACAGGGCAGGGAACCCTGATTGCTCTTTGGGCTG
>NW_026068052.1:264240-271787 GCF_014885135.2 Alexandromys fortis | reverse complement strand
AAAAAAAAAAAAAAACAAAAAAAAAACAAAAAAACAAAAACAAAAAAATCCTGCCCTGAAAACCAGGTATACAGGTGTCTCTCTATATATGCTGACTTTGATTCTATGGGGGTTTTTGGTGGGAATGTAAATTGGCTTAGCCAGTACATAAATCAATATAGAAACTCTTCAAAAACTTTGACTATCACAATGACCCAGTTATGCAACATCAAGTTCTTTTTTGAAAAAAGGGTTCAGACTAGCCTGGAACTCTTGGTGATCCTCTTGTCTTAGCTATCAGAATGGTGGGATTACACATGTGAGCTACCTATCCCACCGCTACCTATCCCACCCTTATTTTAATACTTTTTTTTTTGGAAACGGTCTCACTAAGCAGCCCTAGCTAGCCTCAAACTCATAGTGATACCCCTGTTCTGCCTCCTGAGAACTGGGATTAAAGGTACACTACCACAGATCTTATCCTTATTTAATCCCTTTTTTAATGGTTTTTCAAGAAAGGGTTTCTCTGTACCTTTGGAGCCTGTCCTAGAACTCATTCTTGTATACCAGGCTGGCCTCAAGCTCACAGAGATCTCTCCACCTGCCTCTGCCTTCCGAGTGCTGGTATTAAAGGCGTGTGCCATCACTACCTGTCTTATTTCAATTCTTAATGACCTGTATTAATTACTTTTCCATTGCTGGATAAAATACCTTGTTGTCCAAATGCAATTTATGGAAAGATCTTTCTGGTTTATGGCTCTAGAGGGAGAGTCTATAATGGCTGGGAGACATGGCAGCAGGCAGACCAAGCAGGAATCTCAGAGATCAAATCTTCAACAACAAACATGAACCAGAGAGTAAACTGGGAGTGGAGTGAGCCTATGAACTCTCAAGGCTTGCCATTACTGGGGTTGGAGAGATGGCTCAGTGCTTAAGCGTGCCGGCTACTCTTGTAGAGAACCTGGGTTCGATCCTCAACATCAGCCTGACAGCTCAGAATCATCTGTAACTTCAGTTCTAGGAAAGTCAATGCCCTCTGGCAGCCTCCATCAAGGCACATGTGGTTCAAAGGTCCATATACAGACAAAGCATACACAGAAAAAAAAAATCTTCAAAGCCTGCCTCCAGGAGGCTCCTTTTTTTATTTTTTATTTTTATTTTTCAAGACAGGGTTTCTCTGTAGCTTTGGAGTCTGTCCTGGGAATAGCTCTTGTAGACCAGGCTGGCCTCAAACTCACAGAGATCCACCTGTCTCTGCCTCCCAAGTGCTGGGATTAAAGGATTGCACCACCACCATCCGGCTAAGGCTCCACCTCCTAATATCTCCAAATTTTCCACAAATAGCACCACAAACCAGGGACCAGGTGTTCAAATATGTGAAGCTATAGGGGCATTTCTCACTATTCCAAGAGTTGCTGTATGTGGTTCTAGATGCAGGCTGTCCCCCTTGTGATTACTCAGAAGTCTAAGCCAGTGTTTCTCAACCTGTGGGTTACAACTCCTGTGGGGGTTGCATATCAGAAATCCTGCATATAAAATAGTTACAATTCATAATACTAGCAAAATTAGTTATGAGGTAGCAATGAAAATAATTTTATGGTTGGAGGGTCACCACAACATGGTATTAAAGAGTCACAGCATTAGGAAGGTTGAGAACCACTGCTTTAGGCTTTGCTCAGCTTGAATTGCTCAGCTTGCCACCTCTTGTTGGGGGCTCTGTACCCCAGACCCTGAATTTCCTGTAAACAACATGTTATTCTTGCAGCTGCTTTGAGCAAAACTTGTTTTCCTCTGCTCTGAGCAGCCTGTGGCTGAGACCCTGATGACAGGGGAGTGGTTTCTGATGGGGCTTGCAGCTGAAAGATCCTGAGAGCTGGGGTGTGGCCAGAGCCCTATATAAACTGCCCCCGAGCACAATAAAGTGAGCATTCTTGGGGAATTCAAGGATGACCCATGTCTCTGTCTCTGTGTGTGTCAATCTCCAGGCCCTTGCCAGGCTCGCAAACAGTCCTGTGGTGCAGGTGGTACGCTACAGGCATAGTACCATAGTACAGGCGTAGTACCATAGTACAGGCACTACAGGACTGTAGTACATGTAGTAGCATGGACTGTACGTACAACCTCCCAATGGGTCCTTGTTCTCATGTTTTGCCTTCCTCATCTGAGCACACATTCCATCCTGCCAGATAGCACTGGATGTGTTGAGAACTGGAAAAACAAAAGTAGGGGATCCCATATCTCCTCTGGCAGGTGAATTATGTGCAGTGCAAGTGACCATTAATTGAAGTAAGAAGGAATATAGTAAAACCATGATTTCCTTTGTTTTCAAATTTTAAAGCTTTGGGATTGGAGGTGTAGCCCATGGGTAGAACACATGCTTAGTGTGCATTGGGTCCTGGGCTCAATTCTTAACATCTCAAAACCAAAACCCTAGTTCTACTGTTATAATTTACATACTCCAAAAGTTGACTCATTTGGGGGGCTGGGGAGATGTCTCAACAGGTAAGAGAACTGGCTGCTCTTTTAGAAGTCGTGGATTCAGTTCCCTGCACTCAAACACATGGCAGCTCACAAATGCCTATAACTCCAGTTCCAGACATTCCAACACCCTCTTCTGGCCTTTGTGGGCATCAGAAATGCAGTGCACAGACACACAGGCAAGGGACACTTCTACACATGATTTTTAAAAATTTACTCATTTCTACTGTACTTTTATTCTGTTGTGAAAAATCAAAATGTAGTCCTGGTGCATTTGTTTTTTGAGACAGGGTGTCACGTGACTTAGGCTGTCCTCAAATTCACTACGTAGCCAAAATGACCTTGAATTTCCGATCCCCCCCCCCTCTGCCCCCCCCCCCCCCCCCCCCCGGGGCATGCACATAGTTGTTGCTTTCTAGCAGCAAAATCCAAGATCCCTGGCTTAACAGGGTCGCTAGGACTCCAGGCTGGCCTCGAACTCAGAGATCCACGGCCTCTGCCTCCAGATTGCTGGAATTAAAGCCATGCGCCCCCCCCCCCCCCCCCCCCGCCTCTGCTAGGGATTACAGACTTGTACTACTGCACCAGGGTACTTTCCGTCTTTATTATAGATTTTTCTCTCCTGTGGAACCCTTGTTGACCTTGAACATAAGATCCTCTTGATTCAGGCTCCCAAGTGCTGGGATTAAGGTGCACCATGCCTGGTATCTTTCCTGGGTATTTCATATGAATAGAACCATACACTATGTGGTCCTTATTGTTTTGAGACAGGCTCTTTTCTTTTAAATATGGTGTGTATGTGTGAACCATATACTATGTGATCCTTATTATTTTTTGAGACACAATAATTTCTTTAAAAAAAAAGTGTGTGTGCGTGCGTGTGTGTGCGTGTGTGTGTGTGTGTGTGTGTGTGTGTGCCTGAATAAGCTAGAGGAAGATTTCAGGTCCCCTACAGCTGAAGTTACAGGCAGTTGTGAGTCAATCAACACAGCTGTTGGGAAATAAACTCAGGTCTTCTGAGAGAACAGCATGTGCTCTCTTAACTGGTGAGCCATTAAGACAGGGTCTTTATACAGCTCAGGCTTACTCTGAACTCCCTATGTAATCCAGGACAGTCTTAAACTCCTGACCCTCTTGCTTCCACTTTCCAGGCACTAGGATTACGTGTTCCAGCACACCTGTTTTACGTGGTGTTTACATGGTGCTGGGAATCCAATCCAGGATCTTGGGCATGCAAGGTAGTTAGTTAGTCTACCAAACGAGCTATATTCCTAACCTAATATTTGGTCTTTTTTGTTTCATTCATCTGACATGTTTTAAAAAATGATCCTTTATACTTTTTTGAGACAGGGTTTCTCAGTAGCTATGGAACCTGTCCTGGAACTTGCTCTGTAGACCAGGCTGGCTTCGAACTCACAGAGATCTACCTGCCTCTGTCTCCCGAGTGCTGGGATTAAAGGTGTGCGCCACCACCGCGCCACCACCGCCTGACAAAACTGATCCATTTTATATCACACATCAGAGTTTCATTTCTTTTTTCCTCTTTTTCCTGTTTGAGATGTGGTCTCACTGTCCTGCCTCTGTCTCCACAATGCTAGGATTAAAGACTGTGCCACCACACCTGGCTCATTTCTTCTCACCGCTGAAGTCTGTATAGATCTCTCATTTTTGCTTATTGATTTCTCAAATAATAGGCATTCAGGTTTTCACTATTTTTTGGAGACAGGATCTCATTCTGCAGCTCAAGTTGGACACAAAACTCTTGGCAGTCTTCCTGCTTTAGCTTCTCGAATTCTGGGATTACATGTGTAAGCCACCATGCCTACCTTGGGTTTTCAGTCTTATTACAAACACCAATATGAGCATTTCTGCACAAGGTTCTCCGTGTTTTTGATTATTTCGAGAGAGGGTATAACACTGGAGGTTTGTCACTGTGTGTGGTGGCACTTGCCTTTGGTCCCAGCACCAACAGAGGCAGAGTTCTAGGACAGCCAGAATTAAATAATAGAGACCTTATCTCAAAAAAAAAAAAAAAAGCTGGGTATGGTGGCACACGCATTTAATCCCAGCACTGGAAAGGCAGAGACAGGCAGATCTCTGTGAGTTCAAGGCCAGCCTGGTCAGAAGAGTACCAGGACAGCCAGGGTTACATAGAAAAATCCTGTCTTGAAAAACCAACCACCCAAACAAACAAGCAAAAATAGAGCCTGTCTTGAAAAACCAAATAAATAAACAAACTAATTAAAACAGATGGGCATTTTGTAACACTAATAATACCCAAAGTCCTTTTCCATATTCTACAAGCCTCCCATCTACCTCTCAATGAATCTGCTTTTCCTTCAGCACAACCACCCAAGAGGCAATATAGTATAGTGAATAACTACTACAACGTTTGTTTAAAAAAAAAATCATTCCAGGGGCTGGAGAGGTAACTCAGTAGTTAAGAGCACTTGCTCTTCTTTCAGAGAACCTGAATTTGGTTACTAGCATCCATACTAGGTGGCTCACAACCATCTATAACTCCAGCTCCAAGGGAGCCAGCCTAGAATACATACACAAATGAGTTCAAGACTTGCCTGGGAAACCTAGGAAAATCCTATCTTAAAAATTTAAAATAGTCGGGCAGTGGTGATGCACACCTTTAATCCCAACACTTGGGAGGCAGAGGCAGGTGGATCTCTGTGAGTTCGAGGCCAGTCTGGTCTACAGAGTGAGTTCCAGGATAGTTAAGACTGTCCCACAGAGAAACTCGTCTCGAAACAAACAAACAAAATTTAAAATGGCAGAACAGTAGTGGTGCACACCTTTAATCCCAGCACTCTGGAGGCAGAAGCATCTCTGAGTTCGAGTCCAACCAGAGGACAGCCAGGGTTGTTACACAGAGAATCAGAAGTTCAAGCATCCTCGGCTACAGAGTTTATGATTAGCCTGAGTTATATGAGACCCTACCTCAAAAACCAAACCCAAATCAAAACCAAACCAAACCGGGAGCCAGCTACCTGGGAAGCTGAGATAGGCTCCTGAGTGCCAGACCAGCCTGGGCAATTTAGAGAAACCCTGCCTCAAACATAAATTTTCAAAAAGGGTTGCAGCCCAGTGGCAAGGACTTCCCTAAGTATGTATAGGCTCTGTGTTCTATCACATAGCACTGCATAAATAAATAAGGGGCTGGAGAGATGGCTCAGTGGTTACGAAGACTGACTACTCTTTTAGGAAACCCAGGTTACATTCCCAGCATTGATATGGTGATTCACAACCATCTGTAAGTAACTTCAGTTCCAGAGATCTTCTGGCCTCTGAGAGCCCCAGACATGGCGCACGGATGTACATGCAGGCAAAATACTCATATGTGTATGTGTATATATAATTTAAAAAATAATTAACCGGAGCCAGGAGGTGGTGGCACATGCCTTTAATCCCAGCACTCGGGAGGCAGAGGGAGGTGGATCTCTGTGAGTTCGAGGCCAGCCCGGGCTATAAGAGCTAGTTTCAGGACAGGCTCCAAAAGCTATGGAGAAACCCTGTCTCGAAAAACCAAATAATAATAATAAGCTGGGCGGTGATGGCACATGCCTTTAATCCCAGCACTCGGGAGGCAGAGGGAGGTGGATCTCTGTGAGTTCGAGGCCAGCCCGGGCTATAAGAGCTAGTTTCAGGACAGGCTCCAAAAGCTATGGAGAAACCCTGTCTCGAAAAACCAAATAATAATAATAAGCTGGGCGGTGATGGCACATGCCTTTAATCCCAGCACTTGGGAGGCAGAGGCAGGTGGACCTCTGTGAGTTTGAGGCCAGCCTGGTCTACAGAGCTAGTTCCAGGACAGGATCCAAAGCTGCACAGAGAAACCCTGTCTTGAAAAACCAAAATAATAATAATAATTAATAAATAAAAATAGGGAGTGGAGTTAGGTGGCAGTGGCAAAGAACCATAACCCTGGCACTCAGGAATCAGAGGCAGGAGGATCACTATGAGTTTAGCAGCATGGTCTATAGAGCAAATTCCAGAACAGCCAAGGCTACACAGAGAAACTCTATCTTGGAAAAAGCAAACCAAAACAAAAATAAAACAAAAACAAACAAAAATAAAAATAAAGGGGCTGGAGAGATCATTCAGTGGTTAAGAGCACTTCTGCTCTTGGAGAGGACCCAAGTTCAGTTTCTAGCACACACATGACAACTCATAATTGTATGTAACTCCAATGTAGGGGATCCAATGCCCTCCTCTGGCCTCTGAAGTCACCACACACATGCACGCATGCACATAGTGCATACACATACATGCAGATGAAACACTCATATATATAAAATAAGCAAATCTTTAAAAAAATAAGAGTTATGAAGTCACAGCATGAGTTTCAATCTATTATCATCTTTTTTTAATTGAGCTATTATTTTTCTCTGTTCCCCTCCCAGCCATTTTTTTTAGATAGGGTCTCACCATGTAGCCCTGGCTGTTCTGGAACTTGCTATGTAGACCAGGCTGGCCTCGAACTCACAAAGATCTGCCTGCAATGGAGTTACAATTATGTATCACTGCAATACGGCACCTGGCAGTCATCCTACATAATCGATCAAATTGGTATTATCAATACTGGGACAATCCAATACTGTGCCTTCTTAATGGCCAATAAAATATGAAACCCAGATCCATTTGAAGAAGCACCAGGCATATTCAAAATATCAAACATTTTCAGTTAAAATTTCCCCAGGGCTGGAGAGTTGATTCAGGGGTTAAGAATGAGCGGTTGAGCGCACGAGCAAGGAACTCGGGCCATGAGGGGTGCACCCACACACTGAGACAATGGGGATGTTCTTTCGGGAACTCACCAAGGCCAGCTGGACTGGGTCTGAAAAAGCCTGGGATAAAACCGGACTCGCTGAACATAGCAGACAATGAGGACTACTGAGAACTCAAGAACAATGGCACTGGGTTTTGATCCTACTGCACGTACTGGCTTTGTGGGAGCCTAGGCTGTTTGGATGCTCACCTTACTAGACCTGGAAGGAGGTGGGAGGTCCTTGGACTCCCCACAGGGCAGGGAACCCTGACTGCTCTTTGGGCTGCCGAGGGAGGGGGACTTGATTGGGGGA
>NW_026068052.1:248754-263850 GCF_014885135.2 Alexandromys fortis | reverse complement strand
GAAATTTTTTTTTTTTTTTTGGTTTTTCGAGACAGGGTTTCTCTGTGGCTTTGGAGCCTGTCCTGAAACTAGCTCTGTAGACCAGGCTGGTCTCGAACTCACAGAGATCCGCCTGCCTCTGCCTCCCGAGTGCTGGGATTAAAGGCGTGCACCAGGGCTGGAGAGATGGCTCAGTGGTTAAGAGCACTGCCTGCTCTTCCAAAGGTCCTGAGTTCAATTCCCAGCAACCACATGGTGACTCACAACCATCTGTAATGAGGTCTGGTGCCCTCATTGTATACATAATAAATAAATAAATGTTTTAAAAAAAAGGCGTGTGAGACTCTGTCTCAAAACAAACAGAATAATAGCCTGGCGGTGGCACACACCTTTAATCCCAGCACTCTGGTGAGACAGAGGCAGAGGCAGGTGGATCTCTGTGAGTTCTAGCTCAGCCTGGTCTACCCTGTCTAGAACCCCCCCACCCTCACCCCCCCCACAAAAGCAGAATAACAAACAAAACAAGGAAACATGCACAAAAATGCAAGGTAGGAACCCTGAATACATACTAGGTTTGGAAAATGCAAGATAGGGACCCTGAATGCATCCCAGGTTCGGAAACAGATGCTTCAAGTCCAACAACTCTAGAAATTGAAATGTTAACTGGCTGTTAAATAACTTTATTTTTAAAGTCAAGAGAATGGTACACAGAACAGAGTTATTTTTGGAGGCTAAGGTTACAGATATTTGTCACCATGGTGAGTTGAAACAAAAAAATGTCTACTTTTGTGTGTCCCGCAGGTGCTCCAGTAATGGTGGGTCCTGGGGACAGAGGACAGAACTCAGGTTGGGTCGGTGCAGGTGTCTTTTACCACTGAGGCATCTCGCTGGGTAAAGATGTCTATTTTTGGAAATAAAGAACAAATATATAAAGTGCTTAATTTTTAAAATATTTTTATTTTATTTGCATTGGTGTTTTGCCTACATGTAGGTATGTATGTCTACATGTATGCTTGTGTTAAGGTGTCAGATCTTGGAGTTACAGTTGTGAGCTGCCATGTGGATGCTGGGAATTGAACCTGGGTCCTCTAGAAGAGCAGTCAGTGCTCTTAACTGCTGAGCTCTCCAGCCCTTCTCATTTATTTTTCTTAGACAGGGACTGGTAGCCTGGAACTTATTATGTATACCAGGCTGGTCTTGACTCCAGAGACACGCCTACTTGAGCTACCTACACCCTGAAAAATTGTTTTTTTTTTTTTAAGTACTGGAAATTGAACCTAGGTCCTAGAACTCAGCACACGCTGGCAAGTACTCGGCCTTGAGCTGTATCCCCAGTCCTGTATACTTTCTCTTTCTCTCCCTCTTTGTTTCTCTTCTCTCTCATGGCTTTTATCAAACACTTATTTTGGTGCTGGATATCAAACCTAGGGTTTTGCCCACAAGTGCTCTAAAAAAATATAATGGGGTCAGCGGTTAAGAGTATTGACTGCTCTTCCAGAGGACCCAGGTTCAGTTCCCAGCACACACATGGCAGTTTACACCTGTCTGGAACTCCGGGATCCAACACTTTCATACAGACATATGCAGGCAAAACACCAATGCACATAAAATAAGATTTTTTTTTTTTCGAGACAGGGTTTCTCTGAAGTTTTAGAGCCTGTCCTAAACTAGCTCTTGTAGACCAGGATGGCCTTTAACTCACAGAGATACACCAGCCTCTGCCACCCAGTGCTGGGATTAAAGGTGTGTGCCACCACCGCCCGGCAAGAATAATTTTTTAAAAACTATGAAAATTTTAACGATTGTGAATCTCGAAGTTTCGGTTGCTTGTTTTACTAAGGCTCACTTTTTTTTTTTTCATTTAAACACTGCCTGGCCCCTATTAATGTGTGTAGTAACACTGAGGTGCGCTTACCGGGAAGATTCTAGCCTACGTCCATCCTGGGTCAGAGTTTCATCGCGTCTGCCCCAGAGAGGAGAGCTATCGAGTCTCCTAAGGTTCACTTTTTTGTTTTCCTTTTTCCTTCTTTTTTAAAAAAATTTTACTGCGCTCCGTAGACCAGGCTGGCCTTGAACTCACATAGATCAGCCTCTGCCTCCCGAGCGCTGGGATTAATGGCGTGCGCCAACGTCTTATTTTGTTTTTCGGGACGGGATTTCCCCGTGTAACAACGTTCCTTTGGAGAACTACAAAAACCGGAAGAAGTCCCTGACCCGCTGTTCCCAGGAGGCATACGTCACGCCGCCTCAAAACGTCTCTCTTATTGGAGGAAAATCTGCCTCTCTTACCCTAGCAACAAGAACGCGCGCTGCCAATGGGCGGGACCGAACGTTCCCTTTGACCAATCGCTTTCCAATTTTCCAGCCTCTGTTCCTGGGTGGACCAATCAAAAACAGCTAGTGCAATAGTCTTCCTGAACATCCGTTCTCGAGCGACTGTCGGGCCTTCCGGTTTTTTTCTGCGCAACATCCGCTAGAATCTGGTAGGGTCGGAGAGCCGGCCTAGTCACTACCGTGCGACTGACGTACTTGTTTCCGGCCCATGGGGCCAGGCTGGGCTTCGCTGCTGCCCACAGCCGGTGCCGGCCAGCCTGCTGCCATGTCAGACACAGACAGCGATGAAGATTCCTCCGGAGGAGGCCCATTTTCTTTAACCGGGTTCCTCTTCGGCAACATCAACGGAGCCGGGCAGCTGGAGGGCGAAAGCGTCTTGGACGATGTGAGGCGTGGGCGTGAGGTGGAGGGGGGTGCGGCTGGGGAGAACCAGAGGCGTGGCGGGCGACTGTTTAGGAATCGGTGAGAGGGTGTTTTAGCCCGTTCTCGGGGCGCAGAGCAAACCCTTCTCTCGGGTTTGAGGAGTAGCGGAGAAAGAGGCGAGAGCGAAAGCGCTCCTGAGAGCGCGCGCCCAACTCCGAGGAGAGAGGAGGAGAAAAGGGGAAAACGGCTAAGTGCCTGTCACGGACGCCGAGGTGTTTGGTTTGTACTAGGTTCAACTATTATTTACCCCACCAGGCCTGTTGAACCTAGTACAGTTATCTGAACCGTTCCTGTGTGAGATATTGAAGAAGTCTTGGAACTCTGTTTTCCTGGCTTCCTCCGTTGATCGGGAGTGGCTTCAGAGCCAAGGCTATGGATGGAACCTGTGGAGTTTGGATCGGATCTCCGTGCAGTTTAGGTTTCCTGGACATTTCTTGCGTGTGATGGCCCTTTGAGCACATTGTAAAGTCATGTTTCAGATGGATTTGTGACTCTGTCATGAGCAAGGCAAATTCACCTTTGTGCCGGACCTTCAGGTTTAGTTGTGTCTTTAGACGCGCATGCTCTCCCTTTTTCAGGAGTGTAAGAAACACCTTGCCGGCCTGGGGGCTTTGGGTCTGGGCAGCCTCATAACTGAACTCACGGCAAATGAAGAACTGACTGCAGCTGAGGGTACCCTGGTAACCGATGAAGGTGAAGTTTGGGCCGTGAGGAGAGCCGTGCGGGGCAGGGGAGGAGGCTAGCTTTTGTCCACTTACATCTGTGTGGGAATTATCTACGGAAGTGAGAATTCCTTGCTTTTTCTTGAGCTGTCTCTTTTCTGTCCTTAGGCTGGATTCAGAGTAGAGAAGATGCTGTGGACTACTCGGACATCAATGAGGTGGCAGAAGATGAAAGCCGAAGATATCAGCAGACGATGGGGAGCTTGCAACCTCTTTGTCACTCGGGTGAGTCTCTCTCTTTTTTTTTTTTTTTTTTTTTTTAAGTGACAGGGTCTCTCTGCATAGCCCTGCCTGCTCTGGAACTCGCTAGGTATACCAGGATGGTCTAGAACGTGTAGAGATCCACCTGCTTCTGCTTCCTTTGTGCTGGAATTAAAGGTGTTCCCCACTATGCCCAGCATTCTTTAATGTTGTAGAATTAGTAGTGTAGTGAATTTGCTTCCTGGATAAATCTGTTTGGGCCTCTGATGTCTGTGCTTGATCTTTGTCATTCTTCTTTACTGTCTGTGCATTTGTTTTGTCTGCTATTCCCATTGTCAATTCAGTACAAGTAGTAGGTATTCTCTTTTACCAAACTCAGGCCTTTATTCCCATACTCTTCAGTCTCAAATTGTTGGCTGATAACAAGGGTAATATTTGATTTTTTTTGTTGCTGTTTTACTTTTTTTTTTTTTAGAGACAGGGTTTCTTTGCTGTGGAGCCAGTCCTGGAACTTGCTCTATAGACCAGACTGGCCTTGAACTCATAGAGATCTGCCTGCCTCTGCCTCCTGAGTGCTGGGATTAAAGGCATGTGCCACCACTGCCTGGCATCATTTGATCTTTTTAAGTGCCAGTAGGTTTGAGATACTATTAGATGGTCTTCAAAGTTAGTGACCAAAACAAACCCAGTCTTTGCCCTTAAAGAGTTTATAGATTAAGAAGGATTAAGTTTACAGTCTCATGTCAATGAGTAACTCATTCCCCTAATACATTTTTTCTTCCTCATAATTTAAAGGTTTCCTCAGCTATATTTTAGAATTAAAATCCCAGAATTGGAACAGGTTTGTTTGTTTTGCCTCTGCCTTCAGAGTGCTAGAGTTAGTCTTTTTTAAATACATTTTTATTGATATTTATTGAGCTCTACATTTTTCTCTGCTCCCCTCCCTCTCCCCTCCCTCCTTCAGCCCTCCCCCAAGGTCCCCATGCTCCCAATTTACTCTGGAGATCTTGTCTTTTTCTACTTTCTACTTCCCATGTAGATTGTGATTTGTAGGCTGGTTTTCTTTGCTTTTATGTTTAAAAATCACCTATGAGTGAGTACATGTGATAATTGCCTTTCTGTGTCTGGGTTACCTCACTCAAAATTATGTTTTCTAGTTCCATCCATTTTCCTGCAAAACTCAAGCTGTCGTTATTTTTTTTCTGCTGTGTAGTACTCCATTGTATAAATGTACCACATTTTCCTTATCCATTCTTTGATTGAGGGGCATTTAGGTTGTTCTCAGGTTCTGGCTATGACAAACAAAGCTGCTATGAACACAGTTGAGCACATGTCCTTGTGGCGCGATTGAGCATCCTTTTGGATATATACCCAAAAGTGGTATTACTGGGTCTTGAGGAAGGTTGTTTCCTAATTGTCTGTGAAATCTCTACACTGACATCCAAAGGGGGCTGTATCAGCCTGCATTCCCACCAGCAATGCAGAAGTGTTCCCTATAGCCCACAACCTCTCCAGCATAAGTTGTCATCAGTGTTTTTTATCTTTGCCATTCTTAGAGGTGTAAGATGGAATCTCAGAGTTGTTTTGATTTGCATTTCTCTGATGACTAAGGATGCTGAATATTTCCTTAAGTGTCTTTCAGCCATTTTAGATTCCTCTGTTAAGAGTTCTCTGTTTAAGTCTGTACTCCATTTTTTTTTATTGGATTATGTGATCTTTTGGTGCCCAACTTCTTGAGTTTTTTGTATATTTTGGAGATAAGATTTCTGTCTGATGTGGGGCTAGTGAAGAAGATCTTTTCCCATTCTGTAGGCTGTCATTTTGTCTTGTTGACTGTGTCCTTTGCTTTACAGAAGCTTTTCAGTTTCAGGAGTTCCCATTTATGGTTTCTCTTAGTGTCTGTGCTGCTGGGGTTCTATTTAGGAAGTGGTTCCCTGTGCCAATGCGTTCAAGTGTACTTCCCACTTTCTCTTCTATAAGGTTCAGTGTGGCTGGCTTTATGTTGAGGTCTTTGATCCATTGGACTTGAGTTTTGTGCATGGTGATAGATATGGGTCTATTTTCATTCTTCTACATGTTGATATCCAGTTATGGCAGCACCACTTGTTAAATATGCTTTCTTTTTTCCATTTGATTTTTTTGCTTGTTTATCAAAGATCAGGTGTTTTGAAGATGTGTGGATTGATATCTGGGTCTTCAATTCAGTTCCATTGGTCCTCCTGTCTGTTCTTATGCCCATACCAGGCTGTTTTCAGTACTGTAGCTCTATAGTAGAGTTTGAAGTCAGGGATTGTGATGCCTCCAAAAGTTCTGTTATTGTACAGGATTGTTTTGTCTACCCTGGGTTTTTTGCTTTTCCACATGAAGTATGAAGAGTACCGTTCTTTCGAGGTCTTTGAAGAATTTTGCTGGGATTTTGATGGGCATTGTGTTGAATCTGTTAGAATTAGTCTTGTACCATCACATTCTACTTTTATTTTTTTATTTTTAGCCAGGGTCCCATGTAGGCCTCAAAATTAAGAAGTAGCTGAGATTAGTTTTGAACTGCTGTTATTCCTGCCTCTGTCTCCCAAGTTCTGGAATTACAGGCCTGTTTTATGTTGCTTGACTTGGAAGAGATTTTACTATTTCTCTCTCTGTTGTATGTTTTTTTTTAAGACAGGGTTTCTTTTTTTTTTTAATATTTATTTATTTATTATGTATACAATATTCTGTCTGTGTGTATGTATGCCTGCAGGCCAGAAGAGGGCACCAGACCTCATTCCAGATGGTTGTGAGCCACCATGTGGTTGCCGGGAATCGAACTCAGGACCTTTGGAAGAGCAGGCAATGCTCTTAACCACTGAGCCATCTCTCCAGCCCCCTAAGACAGGGTTTCTATGTGTAGCCTTGTCTGTCCTGGAACTAGCTCTGTAGACCACACTGTCCTCAAACTCAAGAGATTCCACCCACCTCTCCCTCTCTAGTGTTGAGATTAAAGGTATGTGTTACCATGCCCAGCAATGCTTTCTTTTATAGAAGTTGCTTTGGTCATGGTATTTTCACAGCAATAGAACAGGGACTAAAATAGTCTCCATAATACAGCCCTGACTGGCCAGAGACTAACTTCGTAGATCAGGATGTCCTCGATCTCAAATAGCTATGCCTTTCTCTGCCTCCTGAGTGCTGGGATTAAATGTGTACACTACCATGCCCAGTGTTTTGTTTCTTTAAAAAAAAAAAAAAGGAAGTCCTGTGTCCTAGGCTGGTTAAATTCTAGAACCAAGGATGACCTTGAACTGATTGTCCTTCATTACTGGAAAAGGGCTGGGATTAAGACAAGATCTTACTGTCTTGGAACTCTCTGTAGACCAGGTTGGTCTCTAACTCACAGAAATCGCCTGCCTCTTCCTCCCAGAGTGCTGGGGTCAAAGACGTGTGCCACTACACCCTGCTAGTTGAGCACATTTTTGAAAGAACATGTTTAGTGGAGATCACACAGCAATATTTTTTAGTTTTGTTTTGAGATAGGGTCTCATGTAGTACAAGCTGGCCTCAAGCTTCCTATATTGCTATGGGTGACTTGTAAGTCCCAGGTCAGTCAGGGTAATATTTGAGACTTAGTCACTGTTCTATTGCTGCGAAGAGACACCATGACTAAGGCAACTCTTATGATAGTTGACTACATAATAAAGTATTGGTCTTGCTTCTGTGCCTCTCATGTGCTGGGATTGAAGGATGTGCTATTAAGGCCTCTACAATTTTTTTAAGACATGAGAAGCATACTGCTAAGTAGCAAAAACCAAGGATAAAACAAATTTTGTAGCTTTTTTATATATTATTTGAGATTTGATGCCATAAAGAGTTGCTAGCTGCTGGGCGGTGGTGATGCACGCCTTTAATCCCAGCACTCGGGAGGCAGAGACAGGTCGATCTCTGGGAGTTTGAGGTGAGCCTGGACTACAGAGCAAGTTCCAGGACAGGCACCAGGCACCAAAGGTATATAGAGAAACCAAACCCTGTCTCAAAAAACCACACACACACACACACACACAGAGAGAGAGAGAGAGAGAGAGAGAGAGAGAGAGAGAGGGAGGGAGGGAGAGAGGGGAGAGGAGAGTGTTTCTGGCCACAGTTAAATAGCGTGGTAGAATGGAAAGAATAGATTTCCAGGTCAGAATATTAAAGGTTGAAATCCCAACTCCATATTCCGTTTATTATCTGACACTTGAATTTGTCATTTGTAGTAATTCCCCAGTTTTCTTCTATAGTCAATAAAATGGTTATTGCTTTTTGGGGATTTAAGTTTGTGTTCACATTATGGGAGATCACAAAACACACAAAAAAGAGTTGATAATTAGACTGGAAAGTTTCCTTTAGGCAGCCAAGATGTGGTAGAATTGTAGAAATAAAGTAAATCAGGGCAAAGCATGTATATTTGGATTTAAATTAGTAGGGTGGGAGGCAGAGGAGGTAGGTAGATTTCTGAATTTGAGACTAGCCTTGTATACATAGAAAGTTTAGCACAGAGAGAGATCTGGTCTCAAAAAAAAGCTCACAACGATTAATAAGGGTGATTATTATTTTGTGTGTGCACCACAGCACATGTGTAGAGGTCAGAGAACAACTTCATGTAATTGGTTATTTCCTTCCATTTCTTTTTTTTTTAATTATTTGCTTTGGTGTTTTGTCTGCATGTATGTGTGAGGGTGTGAGATATTCGAGTTCCAGACAGTTGTTAGCTGCCATATGGATGCTGGGAATTGAACCCGGGTCCTCTGGAAGAACAGTCAGTGTTCTTAACCGCTGAGCCATCTCTCCAGCCCCCTTCCTTCCATTTCTACATGGGTCCTAGTGATTGAATTCACTCAGGTGGCCAAGCTTGTGCAGAAAACTTCTTTTTCTAATGGGTTGTCTTGTTGACTAGGAGGCTCTTTGTTTAGATTTATTTAATTTTATGTATAGTAATGTTTTGTCCATGTGTGTGTTTATGCATTGTCCACAGATGCCAACTGGATGTGCTGAAACTGAAGTTACGGATGGTGTGAGCCACCATGTCGGTGCTAGAAATCAAATTCAGGCTGTCTGGAAAGATTAACCAGTGCTCTTAGCCACTGAGTCATCTCTCTAATCCCCCCTGCTTTAAAAGAGTTCCCCCTTAAAAGAGTCATGTCTTTATTATATTTTTTAAATATGTTTTTATTTTTGTGGGTGTTATACCTGCATGTGTATATGACACCACACGTGTGCCTGGTTCCCTTGAAGGTCAGAACATGTCAGATCCCCTGGAACTAGAGTTATGGAAGATTGTGAGCTGCCTTGGTCTTCTTCAAGAACAGTAATTGCAGGGCCTGGAGAGATGGCTCAGAGGTTAAGAGCATGGGCTACCCTTCCAGAGGTTCTGAGTTCAATTCTGAGCAACCACACAGTGGCTCACAGTCATCTATAATGAGATCTGAATCCTTCTTCTGGCAGAACACTGTAGACATGATAAATAGGTCTTTTAAAAATAGAACATTAATTCCTTTTTTTTCTGTTGAGCCATTGGTCCAACCTCTACTTTTGTTTATTTTTAAAATTACATTTATTTATTTTATGTGTGGAAGCATATGTCCCAATACACAGGCCAGAGGACAGCTTGAAGGAATCAGTTCTCCCTTACCTTGTGGGCCCTGGGGAATCAAACTCAGATTGTTAGGATTTGTGATAGGTGCCTTTACCCACTGAGCTTTCTTGCCAGCTCCCTTGGATTTTTGTTGTTGTTGCTCTTTTGAGGCAGAATGTCATGTAAGCTGTGAAACCTAATCATAAAGCCTCTCATTCTCAAGTGTTGGCATCAGAGTCATGTTCTACCATACTGGCTAGTAAGGATGACTGTTGAAAAGGAAAATATGTAGAACCAAAGAATATTTGGGCCATTGAGGTAGTATACACCTGTAATCCCAATACTTAGGTTGTATGAGACCTTGTATCAAAACATTGAAAAGAAAATATGGGGCTGGAAAGGTGACTCAGAGGTTAAGAGGACTAGCTCTTCCAGAGGTCCTGCGTTCAGTTCCCTGCAACCACATGGCAGTTTACAACCATCTATAATGGGGTCCCATGATTTCCTCTGGTGTGCAGATGTACATGCAGACAAATCGCCCATATTCATAAAGCACATAACAAATTTTTAACCAGGTGTGGTGGCACACCTCTAATCCCAGCACTTGGGAAGCAGAGGCAGACAGATCTCTGAGGTCAAGGCTACCATCCTCTGTGGAATAAATTCCAGGACTACACAGAGAAACCCTGTCTGGAAAAACCAAAACAAAATATGTTCAGGACCAACTATTGAGTACTACCAATAGTTTACAAGCACTGAAAAGAATGAACTACTGCCAAAATATAGACAGGAAAAGTGTATCAGAGGCTTGGGAACTGTAAGGGAAACCCTTTTTCTTTGGTTTTTTTTTTTTTTTTTTTTTTGATTTTTTGAGACAGGGTTTCTCCATAGCTTTTGGTTCCTGTCCTGGAACTAGCTCTTGTAGACCAGGCTGGCCTTGAACTCACAGAGATCTGCCTGCCTCTGCCTCCCGAGTGCTGGGATTAAAGGCGTGCACCACCACCGCCTGGCTTTTTTGTTTTATTTTTTAATTTTAGAAACTGGGAAAGAATATTCAATCAGGAGATTGAAGAAGGTGGAAACAAAACCCAGTATGATTAGGAAAAGGAGCAGTGGATCAAAAGGATTCACACAATTCCTGAACGTGCTCATACTCCATTTGACTATACCATATCTTTTCGAAGGCAGAAAGCTACATATTCTATTTATTATTTTCATATTTTGTTGACTATTTGAGATAGATTATATAGCCTGACTGGCCTCAAACTCAGCTACCTATTTCTGCCTTCCAAGTGCTGAGATTAAAGGAGTCTTATACACACAAGATTTTCTGTGTGTTCTTAAATGATGCATAGTATTTCTATGGTGCTTTACATTTTTGAGATTTGAAGGGTGCTCAAAGGTATTGTATAGAGCTATTCATATTGAGATTACTTTTATTTCATCAGATTATGATGAAGATGACTATGATGCTGATTGTGAAGATATTGATTGTAAGTTGATGCCTCCCCCACCTCCACCGCCAGGACCACTGAAGAAAGAGAAGGACCAAGATGGTATTACTGGTGGTAAGTAAAAACTGTTTATTTTCTTTTTAGGACTGAGTTTCTATTCATCAAAGCAGGCTTTTTTGACATGCTTAAGGGTATTTTTAAAAAATATTTTAGAAAAGGATGGCACTTCTAGAAAAAAAAGTCATATAGTGTCAAATACTGATATTGAGTAGAAATTTTCCTTTTAAATGTTCAATAACACACAGTCAAGAAATAATAATTTAATGCAGTGCTTCTCAAATTAGGCTGCCCATCACATTTACCTACTTGATTATTCTGGAGTATTTGATTCAGAAGATCTGGGATAGAGCCCAAGAATTTTTTTTTTTTGGATTTTTCGAGACAGGGTTTCTCCATAGCTTTTTGGTTCCTGTCCTGGAACTAGCTCTTTTAGACCAGGCTGGCCTCGAACTCACAGAGATCCGCCTGCCTCTGCCTCCAAAATGCTGGGATTAAAGGCATGTGCCACCACCGCCCGGCTGAGCCCAGGAATTTTTGTTAAGAGTTTCCGAAGAATTTTTTTTTTTTTTTTTTTTTGAGACAGGGTCTTACTATAAAGACCCTCCCTGGAACTCTGTATAATAGGCCAGGTGGCCTTCAAACCTGTAGCAGTCCTTCTGTTTCTGCTTTCTTATTGCTGGGATGACATGTGTGAGCTATCAACAGTTTTTGTTCCCCAAGACTTTTTTTGTTTGTTTTGTTTTTGTTTTTAAAAATGTTTTCTATGTAACAGCCCTGGCTGTCCTGGAACTCGTTCTTTTTTTTTGGTTTTTCAAGACAGGGTTTCTCTGTGGCTTTGGAGCCTGTCCTGGAACTAGCTCTGTAGACCAGGCTGGCCTCGAACTCACAGAGATCTGCCTACCTCTGCCACCTGAGTGCTAAGATTAAAGGCATGTGCCACAACCGCCCAGCTTCCCAAGACTTTCTGATGCAACTAATTTATATGCTTGTATTTGGAAATTATGGTTTTAAAAACTTTTAATCTGGGCATGGTAGTGTATACCTATATTCCCAGTACTCTGAAGGGAGTAGGATGACTGCTAGTTTGAGGCTAGCTAGGACAATATAACAGAACCCTGTCTCAAATCACACAGTCTTCTGGAATGTAGCATTACTTAGATTTCAAAGACTAATAAGTTCTTGAGTTGTCAGTTCACTATTCTTATCCCTTATAACAGTAATAATGCTATCTTAGGTCAGACAACAAGAGAGAAACAGCACCTTGATTTTTGGAGCAGGGACTTACTGTTTATCCCTGACTGGCCTATAACTCCATGTAAAACAGGTCGGCCTTGAATTCACAGAGATTTGTTCGCCTCTGCTTCCTGAGTGCTGGGATCTAAGGTGTATGCCACCATGCCTGGCCCTAATCTTCTATATTTTGAGGCTATGTTAATATAAATTCCTCCAGTTGGTGCTCTGACGGTTTCTTTTAGTTTGCAAGGTAAATGTTATCTAACTTTGTGTATGGAATTTATTTTTTTGTTACTCTGTGAGCTTAACAATTCTCCATCTTATAGATCACTGAAATAAACATAACAGGGCCTGATTAATGTGAAGTATTAATATAATTTTGATACTAATCACAACATTGGGCATAGTTTGGTCATTTATGGAAAGTAGTAAATGTAGTAATAGTGTTTGTTTTCTCTCATCATAACCCTAGGGTACCAGGTCCAAGGTGAGTTGGGGATGGTGGGAAATAATAAATTGGATGAGTTTTTGGGGGCTGCATACTAGTAATCTGGGTGCTTGGGACTATATCCCCTGCCACAGAGCCATGCATATTAGCTTAGAAGGGGTTGTTGGCTGAATTTGAGGAAATGTGTTCACAGTTACATGCCAAAGGGGTCTCTCTTCCTTGTTGCAGTGTCTGAAGATGGAGAAGGCATCATCTTGCCCTCCATCATTGCCCCTTCCTCTTTGGCCTCAGAGAAAGTGGACTTCAGTAGTTCCTCTGACTCAGAATCTGAGATGGGACCTCAGGAAGCAGCACAGGCAGAATCTAAGGATGGAAAGCTGACTCTTCCATTGGCTGGGATTATGCAGCATGATGCCACCAAGTTGTTGCCAAGTGTCACAGAACTTTTTCCAGAATTTAGGCCTGGAAAGGTACTTTGTATGGAGACTATCCATTAGGAAAACTGACTTCTTCCATATTCTAAGTTCTTTTGTTATAATACTGAATTTATAGTGCATGAGATTTAATGACATACTTATTCAATGATAGATAATTATTTGTATAGGAACTTTTTATACTGTATTAAACCATATTTTGAAGTTGTATGTATTCATAGGAAATGTGGCCTGGAATGTCTCAAAAAAAAACAGTAAATAATTCTATTAGTGGCTAGTGAGGTGGCTCATTGGATAGAGGCACTTGCATGCATGCCTGGGGATCTGGGTTTACTCTCTTGAATCCTATAAATTGACTGAAGAGAACCAACTCCTGAGACTTGTTCTTTGACTTCACACATGTATTATGGCATGTTTACCTGCACATGTACACATGCACATACATAAATACATGACTAAGCTGGGTGATGGTGGCGCACGCCTTTAATCCCCCCAGCACTTGGGAAGCAGAGGCAGGTGGATCTCTGTGAGTTCAAGGCCAGCCTGGTCTACAAGTGCTAGCTCCTGGACAGACTCCAAAACCACAGAGAAACCCTGTCTCTTTAAAAAAAAAAAAAAAAAAAAAAAAAAAAGCTAAGGATTAGCCAGACATGGTCGTGCATGCCTTTAAACCTAGGCTGGGGCGAGTGGATCTCAAGTTTGAGGCCAGCCTGTTCTGCATGGAGAGTTCCAGGTCAAGACTACATAGTGAGACTGTGTCTCAGAAAACAAAAATAAAACAAAGCTAAGAACTGGGAATGTAGCTCATTGATAGTGTAAGTCCTTAGGCTCAAAGCCCAGTATTGCATGAAAAAGAAGGGGAAAAAAAAGAAATTGTCTTACTGAGGGACAATACTTTTATGGTCTGAACTTAGGACTCCTCGTTTTCTCCCCTGCAATTGTATAGATCACTTGAGTTTTTCAGACACCAAATCTCTGGCATAATAGTATATTCTGTGTTCTAGGTGTTACGCTTTTTACGTCTTTTTGGACCAGGGAAGAATGTCCCATCTGTTTGGAGAAGTGCTCGGAGAAAGAGGAAAAAGAAGCACCGTGAGCTTATACAGGAAGAGCAGATCCAGGAGGAGGAGTGCTCAGCAGAACTAGAAGTCAACCAGAAATCTCTGTGGAGCTATGACTATGCTCCACCTCCACCTCCAGAGCATTGTCTCTCTGATGATGAAGTAGGCAAAGTAGACATGGGGGCATGCAGAAAGCTCTCTAGCTTGTGTCAAAGTTGGAACTAACACTTTAGCATTAATTGATTAATTAATAATTAATTGATAAAGCATTACTAGTCAAGCTTGGTGGCATATGCCTTTAATACCAGCACTTGAGAGGCAGAGGCAGGTGGATCTCTGAGTTCAGGTCAACAAGGCAAGTTTCAGGCCAGCCAGGACTACATAGAGAAACCTTGTCTTGAAAAACCAAAAGAAGGGAGTTCTTCGCTAATTATCAATAATAATTATGAGTTGCACTTGGGAGGTAGAGGCAGGCGGATCTCTGAGTTTGAGGCCAGCCTGGTCTACAGAGTGAGTTCCAGGACAGCCAGGGCTACACTGAGAAACCCTGTCTTGAAAAATAAAAAATAAAAAATGAGTTAAATGTAGTGGTCTCATCTTTCCTATTGTTACAGAAAAATATTTGGTGGGGCAGGGCAGGGTAGATGATGATACTTTGCTAAATATAAAGCTATGACTTGTAGACAGAGTTTGCCATGAAATACCTCTATTTTTTTATATTCTCATTCCAGGTAAAAATTCCTATTCAGGAATCATCCTTGTGGTTCCTCTAAGTCACCTTATATTGTTAATTTTCTGTAGTTGTGGGTCATCTGGAATAGGAAAGCCCCACCTCTACATCTTTGACTCTGTTGTAGATCACAATGATGGCTCCTGTAGAATCCAAGTTTTCCCAGTCAGCTGGAGACACAGATAAAGTGATGGATACCAAACCAAGAGTGGCAGAATGGCGTTATGGACCTGCTCGGCTGTGGTACGATATGCTAGGTGTCTCTGAAGATGGCAGTGGGTTTGACTATGGCTTCAAAATGAGGAAGACTGAACATGAACCCACAGTAAAATGCAAAATGATGACGGTAAGCAACTCTGGTATATAAGAGAAGAATCAGTGTGCTTAGTTATATATATATATATATAGTTTTAAATATATATATATTTTTTGT
>NW_026068052.1:198274-248587 GCF_014885135.2 Alexandromys fortis | reverse complement strand
CCACTGAGCCATCTCTCCAGCCCCTTTTTTTTTTGGTTTTTCGAGACAGTCTTTTGCTGTAGTTTTAGAGCCTGTCCTGGGATTAGCTCTTATAGACCAGGCTGGTCTCGAACTCACAGAGATCCGCCTGCCTCTGCCTCCAAAGAGTGCTGGGATTAAAGGCATGCACCACCATCACCCGGCAAGTTCTATAATTTTCATTAACTTCTCAACTTGGAAGTTCTTGGGTAAAATCTTTATTTTTTTAATATTTATTTATTATGGATACAATATTCTGTCTGTGTATATGCCTGAAGGCCAGAAGAGGGCGCCAGACCTCATTACAGATGGTTGTGAGCCACCATGTGGTTGGTTGCTGGGAATTGAACTCAGGACCTTTGGAAGAGCAGGCAATGCTCTTAACCACTGAGCCATCTCTCCAGCCCCCTGGTAAAATCTTTATTTAGTAGGTGATTTGCATAATAGGGTATATCATCATGTAACTAAACTTTATTCTAAGGATTCTGTTTTGAAATGGGTACAGTTCCAAAGTAGAAGTTGGAGAAGAGACAGATTTTTTTTTCTTATCAGGTAATTTGCATAAGTAGAGCATCACTTTTTTCTGTGCTAGTGATTGATCCCAGGGTCTTGCACATGCCAGGCAGGTACTCCACCACTGAACTACATTCTCAATGCTTGGTTTTTTGAGACAGGGTCTTATTATGTATCCCAGACTGACCTCAAACTTGGAATTCTCCTTTCTGTCTCCCAAGTGCTAGGATTGCAGGTATCTGACACTAAGTCTGGCAAAGCACCTCTTGTGATATCTCATGAATCATTTAAGATTTGGATTGGGAACTTTGACCAGTGACTGATTTATTTTTTCTACTTGTACAGAAATTAAAGAAACTTGAGGAAAGCAATAGCATTGATCTTCTGGCAGATGAAAACTTCCTAATGGTGACACAACTGCATTGGGAAGATGATATCATCTGGGATGGGGAAGATGTCAAACACAAAGGAACAAAACCTCAGCGTGCAAGTTTGGCAGGCTGGCTTCCTTCCAGTATGACTAGAAATGCTATGGCCTACAATGTTCAGCAAGGTGCGCTTCTATGCCAGCAGTGTCTAGCACACAGTTCTTCATCTCAGTCATTTTAACTAATCCTAGTTATGATCTTATAGGCTGTTGAGGGATAGTGAAATGCTTTAAATCTAATCCCTGATTGTTTTTTTTCTCATTTTTGTTTATAAAGACACTTTATCATTTTATAATTTTTCTCAACCTTGAAAACTGTCAAAAAGAAATTCTGATATTATAGAGATTATCATTATTAACTTTTTGATGTGTTTTCTTTTGTTTGCTGCATGTATCTGGTTGAGTTTAATTAGTTAATGTTGAGACAAGGTCTTGCTCTGTCCCAGAAGTTAATCTGGAACTCACTATTTTCCTAATTGAAACTTCCTAAGTACTACTATTATAAGTGTTTGTTGCCATGCCTGATTTGAGTTCAATGTCATACGTACTGTTTTCGTTCCTCTTTTTGGTTTTTGTTTTGTTTTTTGAGAAAGGGTTTCTCTGTAGCTTTGGAGCCTGTCCTGGAATTCGCTCTGTAGACCAGGCTGGCCTCGAACTCAGAGAGATCTACCGGACTCTTGTCTTCTAAGTACTGTGGTGGTGGCGTTCTCACTGGAGAATATCTTATATTTCAGGCTGGCCTCAGGTTTTTTTGTGTTATTTTTGAGACAGGGTTTCTCTGTAGCTTTGGAACCTGTCTTGAAACTAGCTCTTGTAGACCAGGCTGGCCTTGAACTCACAGAGATCCATGTGCCTCTGCCTCCCAAGTGCTGGGATTAAAGGCACCGCCACCACCAGAATTTCATGCTATGGCCCTGGCTGGCCTAGCCTACTACTTGTCATGTGTGTAGTCCAGGCTTGCCTTGAACTTGAATTAATCCTTTTGCCTTAGCACCTTGAGTACTGTGATTAGAAGTTAATGCCAGGAAGCATTTAAAATGGAAAGAAAAAAGATGCAAAACAGCATATTTAAGTATTCCATTTGTAAAAATGAAAAACAACTATATAAACAAAAATCTTACTAAAAGAAAATATACTAAAGATTTTGCAGTGGTTATTTCTAGTTTTTTTTTATTTCTCTTTAAGCCATTCTGTATTGTCCACATTTTCTTAGTTACCTTGGATTCATTTCACAATTCAGGCCATGCCACCATAGATTTTTTTTTCTTAAAGTCTTATTATAGCTCATGCTGGCCTAGAACTCAGTATTCTCAGACCCTACCTCTTGAGTGCTAGATTATACATATGTACCACCACACCCAACTCAAAAATGTCTTAAATTTTTTTGGCTTTTTCAAGACAGGGTTTCTCTGTGTAGCATTTGCTATCTTGGCACTGGCAACTAGCTCTGAAGACCAGGCTGGACTTGAACTTAGAAATCCATCTGCCTCTGCCCCATAAATGCTGGGATTAAAGGCATGATCCACCACTACCTGGCAAAAAATGCCTTAATTTTAAAAATCTTATGAAAAGATTTTTCTCTTCAATTCTAGGTAACTATGTTATTAGTTGCATAGTTTTTCTTTTGAAGTTTTGGTTTTTTGGGACAAAGTCTTACTGTGTAGCCCTGGCTGGCCTCCATTTATCCCTGCCTCCCAAGTGCTGAGATTAAAAGAGAGTACCACCATACCCAACTCAGTTACATAATATTTTTGATGCGAGATCTCGGTGTGTAGCCAATCAGGCCTCAAGCTCACTATCTTTCTCTCATCTTCCCAAACTTATAATATTCTTATTTTATACATAATGTTCCTAGAAGTCCATTTTTCTTACTTACCAATAATTGCTTTGTTAACATAGTTAAATACCAATATTTATATATACCTATATGCTAAAATATATATATATAGTTTATTGATAAGGGGTTTCACTATGTAGCTGTGGCTTTCCTGGAATTCACTCTGTAGACCAGACTGACCCAGAACTTTTTTTTTAAATATTTATTTATTATGTATACAATATTCTGTCTGTGTGTATGCCTGCAGGACAGAAGAGGGCACCAGACCCCATTACAGATGGTTGTGAGCCACCATATGGTTGCTGGGAATTGGACTCAGGACCTTTGGAAGAGCAGACAATGCTCTTAACCTCTGAGCCATCTCTCCAGCCCCCCTGACCCAGAACTTATAGAAATCTGCCTGCCTCTGCCTCTAGAGTGCTGGGATTAAAGATGTGTGCTGCCACCTCCAAGCTCATTATAATGTTTTATTTAATTTGTTTATTTTTTATATGCATTTACTGCAGTTATGTCTGTGTGGGGGTATCAGATCTCCTGGAATTGGAGGTACAGTGGTAAGCTACCATGTGGGGCTGGGAATTAAACCTGGCTCCTCTTTCAGAGGAGCCACTGCTCTTGACCATTGAGTCATCTCCAGCCCTTCACCATAATTATTTAGTTAGTCCCTTAGTAAGTAGGCTGCTTAAGTTTTAACTATTATGAACAATATTGCAGTGAACATTTTGTCAGCAGTAGGTTCTGTCAAAGTGAGATATACATGATATCTAATAGGTTCCTTTTGAATAGCTGTATGAGTACCTACACTAATATTTGTTCTTTTTCTGTTTGCTAGAATCGTGACTAAAAGGAATATTAATGTTTTGTTTGTTACTGTTTTCTCCTCTTGTTTTGGCCAGGTTTTGCAGCCACACTAGATGATGATAAACCTTGGTATTCCATTTTCCCCATTGATAATGAAGATCTGGTATATGGACGTTGGGAGGACAATATCATTTGGGATGCCCAAGCCATGCCCCGGATTTTGGAGCCTCCTGTTTTGACACTTGATCCCAATGATGAGAACTTGATTTTGGGTATGTTGATGACAGAAGCCAGTGTTGTTTATCTTTGACATCTTGCTATTAATGTCAAAGGGCAAAAGGATACCAAAAAGGTTAGAGAGGCCAAAAACTAGAAACTTTTTTTTATTAATTAAATGTATTCATATATTTTATCATGACTACAGTTTCCCCTCCTTTTCCTCCCTTTCCCTCCCCTCCAAACTAAAATCTTTTAGGTAATGACTTTTTTAAAAAAGTTATAGGGGTCTGGAGATGGCTCAGAGATTAAGAGTATTGACTGCTCTTCCAGAGGTCCCAAGTTCAATTCCCAGAAACCACATGTTGGCTCACAACCATCTATAATGATATCTGATGCCCTCTTTTGATATGCAGGCAAGCATGCAGACAGAACACTGGGTACATACATAATAAATTAATCTTTTTAAATTAATAAAGTTGTAGCTACCAGTTTCTAGTGTTTGAATGTTTAGAAACAAACTCATAGGAATGTTGAAAATTTTATCTTTAAGATCAGATATGTTAACTGGGCTTGGTGGTACATGCTGTTAATCCCAGCTTGGGAGGCAGAGGCAGGCAGATCTATGAGTTTGAGGCCAGCCTGGTCTACAAAGTGAGTTTCAAAGGAGCTAGGGCGTTCGAGGCCAGCCTGGTCTACAAGATCTAGTTCCAGGACAGGCACCAAAAGCTACAGAGAAAGCCTGTCTCGAAAAACAAAACAAAACAAAAAAGAAAAAAAAAAAAAACAAAGGAGCTAGGGCTACACAGAGAAACCCTGTCTCGAAGAAAAAAAATCATGCATGGAGTTGAGTGAATTACAATAACCTGGAAATAGAGTGAGAGATCCACTTAGAAACTCAAAATATCCATGGGAAAGAGGAATTTTTGTTGAACCTGGTGGCATGTGCTCCAACTACTTGGGAGGCCAAGGAAAGAAGACTGTAAATTCAAGGATTTTATAGGCAACAGAATATGTTCCGGAGCAGCTTTGTCAACTTAGTGAGATCCTATTTAAAAATAATGCAAAAGGAGGTCTGGAGGGCTGGAGGTGTAGTTCAGTGGTAGTCTTTGCCTAACTTGTCTTAAACCTTAGTTTCAATCCTTAGTACTGCATAGAGCGGTGGGGAAGAGGTGGGAGGGTTGTAAAAAAGAAGGAGAAAGGGAAGAGGAGGAAAGAAAGAAAATGAGCATTTAGGGATAGCAATTCCAAAGTTTTTTGGTTACATTCTCAGAGATCCCCGATGAGAAGGAAGAAGCTACTTCTAATTCTCCTTCCAAGGAGAATAAGAAAGAATCATCTCTGAAGAAGAGTCGAATTCTCTTAGGAAAAACAGGAGTCATCAAGGAAGAACCACAGCAGGTTTGTGGAAAAAAAAAGAACTTGGTATTTAGAAGAACAAAGAAAGATAATAGGAAAGAATTGTTTGACTGAAGCTTATTTGATCTATTATTAGAACATGTCTCAGCCAGAAGTGAAAGATCCATGGAATCTCTCCAATGATGAATATTACTATCCCAAACAACAGGGTCTTCGAGGTACTTTCGGAGGGAATATTATCCAGGTACAAATAGCTGCTTTGTTTTGATGGAGAATGTGGATAAATCTTGCCTAGGAAGGAGTTAGTGTTTATCTCTAACTCTTCTGTTTCCTGTTTAGCATTCAATTCCAGCAGTAGAATTACGGCAACCCTTCTTTCCCACCCATATGGGACCCATCAAACTCCGGCAGTTCCATCGACCACCTCTAAAAAAGTACTCCTTTGGGGCACTATCGCAGCCAGGTCCACACTCAGTCCAGCCCTTGCTGAAGCACATCAAAAAGAAGGCAAAGGTATATTGAATCTTGATTAGAAAAAAATGTTCTGTAAGATAATTGGAGTACAGATTGGGAGACTACTGGATATTGGATTATATTAGAGAATTGTTTATTTTCTCAGGTGTGATACAATTTTATTTTGGTTATTCAGGAAGATATCTTTATTCTTAGAAAATAAATATGAATATACTTAAGGCTAAAATATTGCAGCTTTCAAAATTGGTTTACTAAAATCTGTAGAAAATTTGCAGATAAATAGTGAAAATGTTTAAGTAGTGAGATTAAGAATGTTCAGAGTACTATTCTTTCAATTTTAGTGATGTTTGAAAGTTTTCACAATAAAATAGAAAAAATGACATGGTAAGGAATGTTTGTTATTGTCTCAGATTGGATGATATCAATGTGTATAGTTTATCTTCTTGTTGCGAATAGGCTATATTGTCTTTATTCTGGACAGATGAGAGAGCAGGAGAGGCAAGCCTCTGGTGGTGGAGAGATGTTTTTTATGCGCACCCCTCAGGACCTCACAGGCAAAGATGGAGACCTTATTCTTGCAGAATACAGTGAGGAAAATGGACCGTTAATGATGCAAGTTGGCATGGCAACCAAGATAAAAAACTACTATAAACGGGTGAGTCTGTGCTCAAAGAAGTGTGTATGTGTGTGTTAAAAAATTTATTTACGGGCTGGAAAGATGGCTCAGTGGTTAAGAGCATTGCCTGCTCTTCCAAAGGTCCTGAGTTCAATTCCCAGCAACCACATGGTGGTTCACAACCATCTGTAAAGAGGTCTGGCGCCCTCTTCTGGCCTTCAGGCATACACACAGAATATTGTATACATAATAAATAAATAATTATTTTAAAAAAATTTATTTACATTTATGTGTATGAGTGTTTTACTGCATATATGTATGTGCACCATATGTGTATCTAGTGGCTGAGGGTGCCAGAAAAGCATGTCGGAATCTTTGGAATTGGAAATTTGGATGGTTACCATGAGTGCTAAGAACCAAACTTGGGTCCTCTGTAAGAGCAACAAGTGCTTTTTTTGGTTTTTCAAGACAAGGTTTCTCTGTGTAGCTTTGGAACCTGTCCTAGAACTCACAGTGTAGACCAGGCTGGCCTGGAACTCACAGAGATCTGCCTTCCTCTGCCTCCTGGTGCCACCACCGCCTGGGTTAAACAGCAAGTGCTCTTAACCATGAAGCCATTTCTCCAGTCCCTGAAATGTTTGTTATCAATACAACTATAATTTGGTATGTAGTGGTAATCTGTGAAAATCTATTATGTCATATACATTTCTTGGGAAAAAAGGAGTGGTGTCTCTTGCTAATGGCAAATGCTATGCTTATGGAAGATTACATGTGCATTTATTGGTATTATTCTGTGAGTCTGACTTAGTTTGCTATGTTTCTCCTAGAAACCTGGAAAAGATCCTGGTGCCCCAGATTGCAAATATGGAGAAACTGTTTATTGCCATACATCTCCTTTCCTGGGTTCTCTTCATCCTGGACAATTACTGCAGGTGAAGAATTATTTCCCGTCTTATATTCTCTTCTAAGGAAATTGACAGATGAGGAGCAAGTTTGTCCAGAAAGAGACAATTTTGGTTGATTGAGGTACTGTTTGTGTATAGGTATAAGGTAGAATAATCAACTGGGTTTGGTGGGTGTGGTGGTGCACACCATTATTCTCAGCTCTTGGGAAGCAGAATTTGAGACCAGCCTGGTCTACATACTGAGTTTCAGGTCAGCCAGGGCTATGTAGTAAGACCCTATCTCAAAAAAGGCAAAATCTGGAAAAAGATGGTTCAGCATCTAAGAACACTGGCTACTCTTCCACAGGACTTAGTTTGATTCTCTGACATCTACATGGCAGCTCAAACATCTGTAACTCTACTTCCTGGGGATCTGAACCCTCTTTTAACCTCCTTGTGCACTTCATGCATCTGGTGCACAGACATAGATGAGGGCAAAACACGTACATTTTTTATAAATAAAGATTAAATAATTAAACATAAAAGATTAGTATAATACACTGGACATGGAGGGCAGGAAGATCAGGAGTTCAAAGACATCCTTGACTATGTTGTAAGTTTGAGTCTAATAAACCAGCAAAACAAAAAGATTAGTATAATTTAAAATTTGAGACAAACTTTTTAAAAAATAATTCTTTTTTAGATTTTTTTTAGGTTGAACATAGAACAGTGAGCATTTTTTATTGTTTGATTTATGCTTTTGTTTTATGAATTTTGTGTGTGTGTGTATTTTTTGAGCTAGGATCTTAATCTATAGCAGAGACTGACCTGAAACTTACTGTATAGCCTAGACTGGTCTCAAACTTTGGGGCAATCCTTAGCCTTATGAGTGCTGAGATTGCAAATATGAACTAATATAACACAGCTTTTTGAAAATACACACTGGCCATTAGTGGTGGTGGTGATGCACACATTTAATTCCAACAGAAGGGTGATGGATCTCTGTGAGTTTGTGGTCAGCCTGGTCTACACAGTGAGTTCTAGGACAGCCAGAGATACATAGTGATACCTGGTCTCAAAAAAAAAATGAAATAGGGCTGGAGAGAAAGAAGGCTCGGCAGTTAAGAACACTGATGCTCTTCCGTAGGACCTGGGTTCAATTCCTAACACCCACATGGAAGCTTACAACTGTTTGAAAATACAGTTCCACGGGATCTGACACCTTCACACCAATGCACATAAAATAAAGTTAAATAAATCATTTTAAAATTTTTTAAATTTTGAAATAAAGAAAAAATATAAAAATACCCCCTGGTAGCTGGGTGTGGGTGGTGCCAGCTTGCAATCCCTGTACTAGGAAAGCACAAGCCAGAGGCTCACAAGTTTAAGGCTAGCCTGGACTATAAAGTAAACCGAAAACACTGGGAAGTATATCTAGAATTAATGTAGGTTATGAGTATTTTAAATTTTTGTATAAAATTAGTATATTTGAGGGACTAGAAATATAAGCTTAGTGGTAGAGCATTTACCTAATATGTTCAAGGCCCTAACTTTGTGTCTAGTTTGCAAAATAGTGGTGCATTTTGATGATAATTAATTGTGGCCATCGTGAATACTGAACCGTACTTGAATGTTACAGTCTCGCCAGAAGGAAGTGCTATGTTTTGTTTTTGTGTGTGTGTGTGTGTGTATGTTTTCTTCTGAAGGTTTTAGTGAGTTCCCTCTGGCAGTAGCTTTTAGATTCTTTTCTTTTCTTTTTTTTTTTTTCAAGACAGGTTTTCTCTGTAGCTTTGGAGCCTGTCCTGGAACTAGCTCTTGTAGACCAGGCTGGCCTCAACTCTCAGAGATCTGCCTGCCTCTGCCTCCTGAGTGTTGGGATTAAAGGCGTATGCTGCCACCACCGCCCAGCTGGCAGTAGCTTTTAAAAAGAATTATGAAGGTCCACAAATGGTTTGGGATCCATCTCCAGAACTGCCTACCTTTTTTTTCTCTCATTTCATTTCTCAAGCTGATTTTTTTCCTTTTTTCTCTCTTTCTTTTTTAGATAGGGACTTAATCTGTAGTCTAGAAGTGACTTGGAATTTGGTATATAGACAAGTTTGGCCTTGAATTGTAGCACCCCTCCTGGTTCTGTCTTCTTAAGTGCTAGGATTGCAGGTGTGTGACACAGCGTCCATAGCAATCTTAAGCATTCCTTTATTATTGTATCTTTATTTATTCCACTGTCACTCTTGCTAACTTTTCTACACCTGCAAAGTTTTTTAAAAGAATAGTTTCCTTCTAGGTTTGTGGGGCAGGTAGTGCTAGAGGTAGTGCCAGGGCCTTGTGTATGCAAGTCTGAGTCCAGTCTGGTACACTGAGCCACATCCTTAGCTCTCTTCACCAGATTCTGATTATTGTTGGCTTTCTTATTCTTGTGACTTCCTTTGAGGTTTCTTGGTGGTGGTTTTCAGCCATTCTATCTTCTTCCATCTTTTGTGACTACTTTTATAGTTTCTTTTTTATACTGTGTGTGTGTGTTAGGGAGGTTGAAGGGCAATTGCAGGAGTCAGGTTTAAGTTTGATGGCTAACATTCTTACCTGCCAAGACATCTCAATGGCTCTAGGTTTTGGTTTTTTTTTTTTCTTTGATATAGGATTCATATGTAGTACAAACTGGCCTTGGTCTCCTGTTCCACCACTTCCCAAGTGTTGGAATTGTAGTTGTGTACCACCATGCCCAACTTTTTGTAGAGCATGTTTTTGTGCCTGTGTGTGTGTGTGTGTGTGAGAGAGAGAGAGAGAGAGAGAGAGAGAGAGAGAGAGAGAGAGAGAGAGAGAGATCACATTTACATGAGTGTGTGGATAAATGTACATGCAGAGGTCAGAGTAGGATATTTCACTTTTGTGGTCCTAGTAGTCTTTGAGGGACTCTCAAACTTCCATCTAAAACTTCATAAGCCATATTTCCATCAACTGCACTGTTCTCAGCATTATCTTAGAAGTTTTCATAGAACAGATGATTAAACTCTGAGCACTCAATGGCTTTTTCATTCCAACATTCCAGACTCCTTTTAAGATCCTCCAAAACACAGTCAGATATATCACAGCAATATTGATGATCCTGGTACCAATTTTTCTGTCTGAGGATTTCTATTGCTGTGATAAAGCACCATGACACACCAGAATTTACATGCAATTTGTCTTTTACTTCATAACACATATGTGTCCACCTATTTACATATACACTACATTAAAAATGTAACTAAATTTTTAAAAAATTATTTACTATCTTCTGTAATTCTTACTATAGTTAACACTTAGAACTTAATTACTCAGCCAGGCAGTAGTGGCACAAGCCTTTAATTCCAGCACTCGGGAAGTAGAGGCAGCCAGATCTCTGTGAGTTCAAGGCCTGCCTGGTCTACAAAGCAAGTTCTAGGACAGCTAGGACTGTTGCACAGAGAAACTTTGTCTCAATTAAAAAAAAGATTTAATTTCTCAAATGGGTGGTGGTGGTGGCACACGTCTTTAATCCTAGCACACAGGACACAGAGGCAGGAGGATCTCTGAGTTCAAGACCAGCTTGGTCTACAGAGTGAGTTCCAGGACAACCAGGGCCGTTACACAGAGAAACCCTGTGTCTCTACTCCTCCCCCACAAAAGAATTTAATTTCTCCATCAATGTGATGAAAGTCTTCCTTTTTTATTAATAGGATTTTTGTTTCTTTGATTTTTTTTTTTCAAGATAGGGTTTTACTGTATAGCCCTGGCTGTCTTGTAACTCATTCTAGACCAGGCTGGTCTGGAACTCAGAGATCCTCTTGAGTGCTAGGAATAAAAGCATGGTTCCCACCACCGTCTGACATTATCGTTATCAGGATTTAAAAAAAAAAAATTATTTTTATTTTTTCTGTGCAGTGTCGTTGGTTGTATCTGTGTAAGAGTGTCAGATCCCCTGGAACTAGAGTTTGTGAGCTACCATGTTGGTGCTGGGAATTGAACTCGGGTCCCCTGGAAGAGCAGCAAGTGCTGTTAACCACTGAGCCATCTCCAGCCCCCATTATTAGGATATTTATTTATTTATTTATTGGTTTTTCGAGACAGGGTTTCTCCGTAGTTTTTGGTGCCCGTCCTGGAACTAGCTCTTGTAGACCAGGCTGGCTTTGAACTCACAGAGATCTGCCTGTCTCTGCCTCCCGAGTGCTGGGATTAAAGGCCACCACCGCCCGGCTTTATTAGGATATTTAAACAATTTATTTTTATTATTTGTGTGTTTGCACATGTGAGTTCACCTGTGGAGGCAAAAGAGGGTGTGTCTGATGACTTGTATATAAAGTTATATGTATATCTTAGCTGTCAGATGTGGGTGCTAAAATTAGAACTTCAGGCTGGGCAGTGGTGGCATACGCCTTTAATCCCAGCACTCGGGAGGCAGAGACAGGCAGATGGATCTCTGGTAGTTCGAGGCCAGCCTGGTCTACAAGAGCTAGTTCCAGGACAGGCTCCAAAGCTACAGAGAAACCAGGTCTCGAAAAAAAAAGAAAAAAAGAAAAAAATTAGAACTTCAGACCTCATAATAGAACAGCAAGTACCTTTAACTGCTTAGCCATCTCACCAGCTCTCTTTTTTGTTTTTTTGGTGGTAGGGAATACTTTACTGATTCAAAGCTTATAATAGTTGATCTCTATCTGGCTTCTACTTCCACCTCAAATATTTTTGTCCAACTACTCTTGTGTTTTTGTTTATTTTGCCCTCTTCGAATACTTTGCTCCATCATTTTTGTTTTATTTTTAAATAATTAACTAACATATTCAAAAATATTCTGAAGCCAGGCCTGATGGTAGAATACTTATAATCCTAGTACTCAACAATCTAAGTGATATAGGAGAACTGCCTTGTTTTTGAGACATCCCTGGTCTTCTATAAGACCTCGCCCCCCTAAATTGTTTTGTCCTCACCTCTTGTGTATGAGACTGTAGGGTAGAAGTGTATACTATATTAATTTATAAAGCTCTTCATAACAGTCCTATGAAGTATAGGTATTTTAGGTATCCTACATTTTGTAGCTGAGGAAACTTAAGCTTAGAAACTTTGACTTGTGTGTCTTCATACAGTGACTGGAAAAGGCTGTTTCTTCTGTATATAAACCATATACTTTCATTTCTTTTTTTTTTTTTTTTGAGTCAAGTCTCTCTCATAGCCTGTGTTGCCTTCAAACTTGCTAAGTGGCCAAGGATGGCCTTGAACTCCTGATCCTCTTGCCTCTACTTTCCAAGTACTAGGATTGTAGGTATGTGTTATAACACTTTTTCCTCCAATGTGTGTGTGATTATATGCAAGTGTGGAAGTCAGAGACAGAGGTCAATATTGGTTCTTTCTGTATTACTCACTGCCTTATTTTTTGAGATAGCATCTCTCATAGATCCTGGAATTCATAGTTTTACCTAGACTGGTTGGCTAGCAGGCTCCTAGGATCTTGTCTCTACTATTTTCACCCTGTCACCACTAGGATTATAGGCCTATAACTCTGTGTTCTGATTTTTATGTGAGTACTGGGGAGCCAAACTCGGGTTCTCATGCTTCTACAACAAGCACTTTGCCTGCTGAACCATCTTTCAGCCCCACTTTTTTTTCTTTTTGTGGGGAGGAGTTTCTCATGCAACCAAACTAGCTTCAAATTCACTATATAATCAAGGCTGACCTTAAATTCTTAATCTTCCTACTTTTTCTAATTAAGGCTGGCATTAAAGGAATATGGTACTATGCCTTGCTCTGACTCAATTCGTTTTGAATGTCAATCTCATGCCATTGCTCAGGCTGGCCTTGAACTTGTCCTGATCCTCCTGCTTCAGCCTCCTGAATGCTGTAATTACAAGCATTCACTGCCATTCCTGGCTCTATTTTTAAAGTTTTTCTTTCTTTTTAGTCTGTTAAGTTCTAAAGGACAGTGGGTAGAAAAAATAATCTCAGCCAGGTGGCAAAGGCTTTTAAATCCCAGCACTCAGGAGGCAGATACAGGCAAATCTTTGAGTTGAGGACCAGTCTGGTCTACAGAGAGAGTTCCAAGACAACTAAGGCTACACAGAGAAGCCCTGTCTCAAAAAACCAAAATAATAATAATCTTGTTTGATATTCCATATCATTTGCTTATTTTATTGTATAGACTTTAGATCTAATGAATATAAATAGTAAGTTTTAGTTTTTTCAGTAGTTGGCTGAATTTCTAGGGTTTCTTTGTAAATAACTTTTGTGGTTTATTTTCATTAGGCATTTGAGAACAATCTTTTTCGTGCTCCAATTTATCTTCATAAGATGCCAGAGAGTGACTTCTTGATCATTCGAACAAGGCAGGGTTACTATATTCGAGAATTAGTGGACATTTTTGTGGTGGGCCAGCAGTGTCCCTTGTTTGAAGTGCCTGGTCCTAACTCCAAAAGGGCCAATACACACATCCGAGACTTTCTGCAGGTAAGGTGGGAGTTGGGTTAAGATGCATGTGGTAATAGAAAGATAAAAACATATCTGGGCTTAGTTGGGGAAGGGAACCTGGTGAGGACTTTTATCTTTCTTTATGGAATAAGAATGTATTTGACTTACTGGACAGGTTTTTATTTACCGGCTCTTTTGGAAGAGTAAAGATAGGCCACGGCGGATCAGGATGGAAGATATAAAGAAAGCCTTTCCTTCACATTCAGAAAGCAGCATCCGGAAGAGGCTAAAGCTCTGTGCCGACTTCAAACGTACAGGTCATCAGTTGTGACTACTTGTCTTCTCTGTGATACTCTCATAATCCCAAAGAAATATGACTTTCAGTTAAATCATAGGTAATAGAATAGAAATTAGTGGCTGTCAAAAGAAGGTACAAATCTTGTAACTAGAGGGAGGTTTTGATTGCTTTTTTGCTAATTTGATGGCAGTTGTTGGTTACTAGGAGTGTTCATGTGAGTATGTCTTACATACATACTTGTGTCTCATATGAGATGTAGGAAACTGGCAGGGGGGTTTTATTGACTAGTCATGTCTAGACATTACTTGGTTCCGTGTCAATTTGCTCTGCTGTTACTTTAGAATTCAGAACAGTTTTTCTGTATCTTTTCCAGGAATGGATTCAAACTGGTGGGTGTTGAAGTCTGATTTTCGTTTACCAACGGAAGAGGAGATCAGAGCTATGGTATCACCAGAACAGTGCTGCGCTTATTATAGCATGATAGCTGCAGAGCAGAGACTAAAGGTGAGCCTCTTCTTGTTAGGCACTGCTTGTGTCTACATTTCTTTTCAGAGAGATAGAAGTGAATACTCTAGAGATGATAGTTACTAGATTATTACCAGTTATTCAGCAATTTAAACCAGTTATTCAGGTACTTTCTGTGTGTATGGATTCTAGGGAAAGCTAATGTCAATGTAAGTCTCAGTGAGGGAGTTAAGTCCTATTGTCCTTCTTTAAAAATGATAGATCACTAATTTGGGTGGTGACTCTTCTGTAAAACAAATAGGAAAGGGTCTTTTTGGATTCCCAGATAGGCAGAGATGATAGCAGGAAGTATGGTTTAGAGATGTATAGTATATAAGACTGTCTTAGTAAAGGTTTCTTTTTAAATTTTTTTATATGCATTGGTGTTTTGACTGCATTTATATCTGTGTGAGGGTGTTAGATCCCTTGGAGCGGAGCTGGAGTTACAGACAGCTGTGAACTGCCATGTGGGTGCTGGAAATTGAACCAGGATCCTCTGGAAGAACAGAAAGGTCTTTTAACCATTGAGCCATCTTTACAGCCCTATTAGTTAGGGTTTCTATTGCTTTAAAGAGACAGCATGACAACAGCAACTCTTTTTTTTTTTTTTTTTAAGTTTTTCAAGACAGGGTTTCTCTGGTTTTGGAGCCTGTCCTGGCACTAGCTCTTGTAGACCGGGCTGGCCTAGAACTCACAGAGATCCTCCTGCCTCTGCCTCCTGAGTGCTGGAATTAAAGGCGTGTGCTACCACTGCCCGGCAACAACAGCAACTCTTATGAAGGAAAACTGGTTTATAGTTCAGAGGTTTAATCCATTGTCATTCTGGCAGGAAGCATGGCAGGATGCAGGTAGACATGGTGCTGAAGAGGTAGCCAAAAGTTCTACATACAGGCTGTAGGAAGAAAGAGTGACACTGGGGCTGGCTTAACCATTTGAAACCTCAAAGCTCACCTCCAGTGACAAACTTCTTCCAAAAAGGCCACATCTCTCAATAATGCCACTTCCTGTGAAACCTTTATTGCCCACTTTCATTTAAAATACTACAAAGGCTAAAACAGAAAAAAGTCCAACTGAGAAGGTCTATAGTTAGAATCTCTCTTTAGTTTGCTTTATAAATGGGCCCTAGCTATTCACACATCCACATGAGTTCCTTGAAAAGTTTTTGTGTGAGGGCTAGAGAGATACCTGAATGCTTATGAGCACTGGCTGCTCTTCCAGAGGACCTGGGTTCAATTACCAGTACCCACATGGCAGTTCACAACTGTCACTCCAGTTCCAGGGGATCTGACACCCTCACACAGACATACAGGCAAAACATCAATGCACATAAAATAAAATTGAATTATTTTTTTAAAAAATAATTCTAGAAAAAAGCATTTTGTGTGAACACAGGACCTTTGCACATGCTAGGCAAGCATTCTGCCAATGAACTATATCCCTAGGGCAGCAAATTCCTTGGAATTTGGCATATCTTCTAGTAGCTCAAGAATACACAACAGTAATACATGCATTTAAAACTACATAATCCATTTTCTATGCTGATATGGTCAGATATTTTGTATTTGATATTCAGTAAAACTATTTTCAGAAAAAATAAACCTGTGTTTTTTTCAGTTGACTTTATTTATACATAGAATTGTCCTCTTTCAGGATGCTGGCTATGGAGAAAAGTCGTTTTTTGCTCCTGAAGAAGAAAATGAAGAAGATTTCCAGATGAAGATTGATGATGAAGTAGGTTTTACAAACTTTTTTTGTGACAGAATCTTGCTCTGTAACCCAGTCTGGCCTGGAAACTCTAAATATTCCTACCTTTCTCTCAACTATTGAGAGTACACACACATACCACCATGCCCAGCAACACTTGTATTTTTTATCTTTAATTGTATGTATGTGTTGTATGTATGTCTGTGTGTATGTGCATGTGCACATAAGTAAGTGAGGGTAGGTGGGTGCCTGTGGAGGACCAGAGGCATTGAATCTATCTGTAGGTGGAATTACAGGTGCTTGTTTGTAAGCTACCTGACATGGCCATTGGGACCTGAACCCAGGTCCTCTGAAAGAGCAGTAAGTCATTTCTCTCTTTTTTCTCTCTGTGTTGTCCTGGCTATCCTGGAACTCACTATATAAACCAGGTTGGCCTTGAACTCACAGAAATCCAGCTGCCTCTGAGTGCTGAGATTAAAGGTGTACGCCACCAATGCCTGGCCAGCTTCTCTTTTTTTAATAATAATAAAACTCCTTCCAGCTCTGTAGTTTTTCTTAAAAATTTTGAAGATTTATTTATTTGTGAATGTGTGTGTGCTTGTTTACAGAGTCTAGAAGAGGGGAATCACATTCCTTAGAGCTGGGGTTATAAGCATTTGTGGCTAGGGCTTGTTATGTGAATGCTTGGATCCAACTTCCAGTCCTTAAGATTGTATGGCAAATGCTTTTAATCACTTAGCCTTCTTTATGGCCTATAACACTCATTTTTTAAAATCAGTGCTTCTCATTATCTCTTTTAAAAAGAAGGTTTTGGCTAGTGAGATGGTACACATCTGTAATCCATCACTTTGGTAACAGGAGGATCAGATGTTCAAGATTATGCTCTGATACTTAGCGAGTTCCAAACCAACCTGGACTAGAGACCCTACTGTAAAAAAATCAGAATAAGAAAGCCATTCAAAAAATTGGACAACAAAATGAGTTGTCCTTCTAACCATGATCATTATGAATGTGGGTACCACCCTACCTACTGAAATCCCAGGGATAATGAACTGAAGAACACCACTGATAAATATATTCCTTGTCCTGATTGTACTCTGAATCTCTAAACATTGTGATTTAAGTATCATAGAAGAGAGCTGAACATTGGATTGCCGCCATATTTAACTTAATATTTGGATAATTTAAGAAACCACGAGGGGCTGGAGAGAGGGCTCAGAGGTTAAGAGCATTGCCTCTCCCTAAAGGTCCTGAGTTCATTTCCCAGCAACCACATGGTGCCTCACAACCATCTGTAATGGCCTCTTCTGGCCTGCAGGCATACACACAGACAGAATATTGTATACCTAAGAGAGAGAGAGGGAGAGAAACCATGAAAATGTTCAGAGAAATTTATTCTACCCTTTTAGGTAGTGGTTAGATGTGGAACAATGTTTCCTATAACCCTGAGAATCCTTTTTTTTTTTTTTTTTTTTTCTCCGAGACAGGGTTTCTCTGTGGTTTTGGAGCCTGTACTGGAACAGCTCTTGTAGACCAGGCCGGTCTCGAACTCACAGAGATCCACCTGCCTCTGCCTCCCGAGTGCTGGGATTAAAGGCGTGTGCCACCACCGCCCGGCTGAGAATCCTTTTCTTTATCTTAGGTTCGTACTGCTCCTTGGAATACTACGAGAGCTTTCATTGCTGCCATGAAGGGTAAATGTCTCCTGGAGGTGACTGGAGTAGCAGATCCCACAGGCTGTGGTGAAGGATTCTCCTATGTGAAGATTCCAAACAAACCAACTCAGCAGAAGGTGAGAGTCTTTAGATTTCTAGAAATCAAAAGAGGAAGGAATGAGGTTTACAGTAGATATAAATAGAGTAGAGGACATGGAAATGGTTCATTTGCCAGAATGGCAAAGATGCTTACTGTTAGGAAATCAGCTCAGATTCTCATTTGTTTTTGTTTGAGACAGGATGATAAGGAGCCTCAGCCAGTGAAAAAGACAGTCACAGGAACAGATGCAGACCTTCGTCGCCTGTCTCTGAAAAATGCCAAACAACTTCTTCGTAAATTTGGTGTGCCTGAGGAAGAGGTGGGTATAGAAGAAGAAAACTCTGAGTAAGAGGCTTTGTATACAGATAGAAAGGTAGGAAGGTATAAAGAACTAACGGGGTTTTTAATATAATATAGATCATGATAGGTCCTAAATACTTTACCTAAACTTTTCTAAACTTCTTTTAGTTTTTTTTCTTATCTGTGTTTCTAATAATGGCCCTAGTTTGTCCTTTTACATTGCTAAATGAGTTATATATGCATATATATAGTTCTGTGTTTCTCTCATAGATTAAAAAGTTGTCCCGCTGGGAAGTTATTGATGTGGTCCGTACAATGTCAACAGAACAGGCTCGCTCTGGAGAGGGGCCTATGAGTAAATTTGCCCGTGGATCAAGGTTTTCTGTAGCTGAGCATCAAGAGCGTTACAAAGAGGAATGTCAGCGTATCTTTGACCTACAGAACAAGTATGTTCAGTACTGTGGAAAGTTTAAGCTGGAAAGGAGTAGTATCCTGGACATGTTTTGTTTTGAACTAATGGCCTTGTACATGCAAGACACATACTTTATCACTAAACTCTCCAGCTCCCAGATACTATTTTTCAATTTTGGGATGAAGTCTTATTATGTAGCCCTGCTATCTGGAACTTGCTATGTAGGATAGGCAGGCCTTGACCTTTTGATGATCCCCCTCTATCTGTTTTAGGAAACAGATTCTGGGCCACAGGTATCCTTTACCATGCTCTACGAGGTATCATTGTATAATGAAGATGATATCACCTGAAAAAAATTTAACTAGGTGGTTGGATATTTGAAATACCAGCCACTATCTATAATAATACTGCCAGAGTATCTGTTCCTGTTTTTTTAAGACAAGGTTTCACTATGTAATTCTAGCTGACCTGGAACTCACTATGGAGACCCAGTTGGCCTGAACCTACATTTTTGCCTCCTGAGTGCTGGGATTAAAGGGATGTACCACCACACACAACTTTTTTAAAGCTATTTTTTGAGACAGGATCTTGCCATGTAGCCCATGTTGGTTTCAAGCCTTTGGCAGTTCTCTAGTCTTTGCCTCCTAGGTGCTGGGATTATAAGCATGTGCCATCATGCCTATTGAACCTGCTGTTTTCAAAGTAATTTAGCAAAAGCTTTGGATGTCATTAAATGCTAAGCTTGATCTCGGTTCAGTGGCAGTTCTTGTAGCCTACTTTGCTTAGGCCTGGAAGTTTTAAGTGTGATAATGGTTTTATTTTTTTCCCTCTAATGACTTAGTTATGAAATAATAGCAATGTGATAGGAAAAGATCCATGAATCTAAATGTTGTAGTGTACTGGAGAGCTCTGAGCAGGACTTGAAAGGCTGAGGCAAGAAGAATAAACAATTCAACGCATATCTGGAGTGGGGGGTGGAGAGAGCAAACAGTCTCTTTTAAGAAAATTTTTAAAAACTGGCCTGTGTGGTGGTACATGCCTTTAATCCCAGCACTCAGGGAAGCAGAGGTAGGTGGATCTCTGTGAGTTCAAGGCCAGCCTGGTCTATAAGAGCTAGTTCCAGGACAGCTAGGACTGTTACACAGAGATGCCCTATCTTGAAAAGCCAATAGATGGATGGGTGGATAGATGGATGGATGGATAGATAGATAGATGAAATCCTGCCCCAAAGCTGCAGAGAAACGCTGTTTTGAAAAACAAACAAAAAAATCCTGTGTGTGCTACCTTCTTAGCTTTATTTCCCCAGTTATTCTGAAAGAATTACTGCAATTTTGCAAATCTGAATTGTCTAGGAAGATGTAGTTTTTCTATTATGGGTTTCATGGCTTTATGGATTCTGAGTATATCTTTTTAAGGTTGATTTCTCAGTTTTCTATTTCTCCAATCCTACTTCTTTCTACACTTAACATTTCTCCTGCTCTTTAACTTTTTTCTTCTCTTGCTAGGGTTTTGTCATCAACTGAAGTCTTATCAACTGACACAGACAGCAGCTCAGCTGAAGACAGTGACTTTGAAGAAATGGGAAAGAACATTGAGAACATGCTGCAAAACAAGAAAACGAGCTCTCAGCTGTCTCGTGAACGGGAGGAGCAGGAGCGGAAGGAACTACAACGGATGCTACTGGGTGAGGGGGTTTCTCAGACAAGTAAAGAAAGGGATCAAAAATGGAGCTTGAGTCCAAGCCGGAGACAAAGTAAAAAATGAGTATAGAGAAACCTGTAGATGAGGTAGAGAGATTTTTTCAAACTGGACTCCAGTCTGTGAGGAAAAAAATTTGAAGAGATGCTGCCAGCCGACTGCTTCCTTTTTCTGAGTCCAGGTACCTGGCCATGCCAGGGCTACCAGTGCTATCAGCTTTCTGGGAACTCATCCTCCAGAGTAACAGTTTTTAAAAGATATAGGAAGTATCTGGCTTGGTGTGGTGGCGCATACCTGTAATCCCAACACTTGGAGAGTGAGGCAGAGGCTTTTGATTTGAAGGCCTACCTGGGCTACATAGTGAGACCCTGTCTTCAAAAGAAACCATGCATGCATACATATGCAAGTAAGTAAATAAATAAATAAAATGGAGAGTTTCTAGATGAATTTGCCAGGTTGTCTTTGAAGTTTCTGAATTTATATTTAAAATCCTATGTAGATAGGCAATTTTCTGAGAAGATTCATGGCTTTCAGAAGATTCTTAAAGGAAGCTTAGATCCAAAAAGTGCTAAAAATCATCAAATAATTGCAGACTGAAGATAATGGATAACAAGGTCCCCATGATTCCTCTGGTAACAGATATCAAGCAGGCAGTGGATATTGTTACTGAGAGGATGAAGTCTGAGGATGGAGATTAACGTGACCATTTTCATTCATACTAGTCTTACCTTTGTTTGCCCATCTCTGTAAAGTTTTGTATAATTTTGTTTTTCTGGCTCTTTGTAAAGATATATGGCTTTTTGTGTTTGTTTTGTTGTTTGTTTGCTTGCTTGCTTGCTTGTTTTTGAGACTATGTCTCTGTAGCTCTAGCTGTCCTAGAACTTGCTCTGTAGACCAGGCTGGCCTTGAATTCACAGAGATTTGTCTACATCTGCCTCCTGTGTACTGGGATTAAAGGCATAACGCCAAAAGCCAAATCATCTTGAATCATCTCTCCATACCTACTGAGTTTAGTCTACATTTTTTTTTTTTTTGAGACAGGGTTTCTCTATAGCTTTGGAGCCTGTCCTGGAACTAGCTCTTGTAGACCAGGCTGGCCTCGAACTCACAAAGATCCGCCTGCCTCTGCCTCCCGAGTGCTGGGATTAAAGGTGTGCGTCACCTGTCTACATTTTTACAAGATCCCCAGATGTTTCCTATTCATATTAAAATTTGAGAAGCATGCGCTGGGCTTATTTATTCCTCCTGAGTCCTTGCTTAGATGTTTTCATCAACTGTTTGCTGCTAAGAATTTTCTGTCACTCTGCTGTTCAGAGGAATAAAAGTATAACTATTGCTTCTTGGTCTTCAATAGCAAACATAATATTTTGAGGTATTTCTAGAATGTTTGTATTTATAAAAATGGAAATTGGCAGTGGTTAAAAGATGTCAGGAATGGGCAAATCAGGATGTTCTTGTAGCTATTAACAACTCTCTGCTTTTAATAGAACTAGGGTTTTGTGGTATGTTGAATGTCTCCAACTCCAAAAAAGTAGCAATTTGGATTTTAGAGGGAATGTTTGGAAATTGGTCTCTATCTTGCAGCAGCAGGCTCAGCAGCCACAGGAAATAATCACAGAGATGATGACACAGCTTCGGTGACTAGCCTTAACTCTTCTGCCACTGGCCGCTGTCTCAAGATTTATAGAACATTTCGAGATGAAGAGGGGAAGGAGTATGTTCGTTGTGAGACAGTCCGAAAACCAGCTGTTATTGATGCTTATGTGCGCATACGTACCACAAAAGATGAGGAATTCATGTGAGTTTGATGTGCCACTTTTGAGTGTGGCAGGAAAAATAATGGAAACAACGTATATGTATGAGTTGTAGTGATAGGAATATATATTGTTATCCCTGGAAATCTGCTGTTGTTTAGAACCTTCTTGCCTTTAGATCTTTGGATTTAAACAGAGCTAAATCACTGGGAAAATAACTAGTTTGCTATGTTTGGAGTATGGTGATTTGCTTTTGCAAAAATCAGTCCTGTAGCCGGGCGGTGGTGGTGCACACCTTTAATCCCAGCACTCGGGAGGCAGAGGCAGGAGGATCTTTGTGAGTTCGAGGCCAGCCTGGTCTATAAGAGTTAGTGCCAGGACAGGCTTCAAAGCTACAGAGAAACCCTGTCTCAAAAAACAAAAAAAAAATCATTCCTGTAAAACTAGTACTTGGGAGGATTCAGCAGAAGGAACGTGGGTTCTAGACAGTCTGGGCTGTAAAACATTGTCTCAAAAAATCAAAAGCAAAATCTTAATGATCATTTTGGACTTGGACTGAGAGATGTTATTTTATACATGTGGAAGACTATCAAGGAACATGAAGATGGCAGGCAGTTTATTTCATTTCTGCCTGGACAAATTACTTATATTTTGAGATGGTAGCTTTCAGGGTAATCATTTTGATTTAGGTTGCTTATGGTCGGTCCTGTTGTATTTTTTTCTCGTTATTCAGTCGAAAATTTGCCCTTTTTGATGAGCAACATAGAGAAGAGATGCGAAAAGAACGGCGGAGGATTCAAGAGCAACTGAGAAGACTTAAACGAAACCAGGAAAAGGAGAAGCTAAAGGGCCCTCCTGAGAAAAAGCCCAAAAAAATGAAGGAGCGCCCTGACCTAAAAGTAAGTATACAGGGCTGGAGAGATGGCTCAGAGGTTAAGAGCACTGGCTGCTCTTCCAGAGGTCCTGAGTTCAATTCCCAGCAACCACATGGTGGCTCACAGCCATCTATAATGAGATCTGGTGCCCTCTTCTGGCCTGCTGGCATATATGGAAGGAATGTTGTATACATAATAAATAGATCTTAAAAAAAATTTTTTTAAAAAAGTAAGTATACAATAGCCAGGTGTTGTCGGACACAATGTAATTCTAGTACTTGATAGGCTGACTCAAGATTGTGAGCTTGAAACACATAGAGACCCTGCCTTGAAAAGAAAAAGAAAAAATGTTTAATGATATGATCACCACTAACAAAGCAAAGGAAGGTAGCATAACTTTTCCCTCAGTTTTTGTCATCTTTAGTTATTGGAAATGGAAGCAATATTGTAGAACACTAGGTCAACACCTGCAGTTGCAGTACCAGGGAAGCTGAAGCAGGAGGATCAAGAACAAATCTACTTAGTGAATTCAGGCTCCCCTGGGCTACATGAGGCCCTCAGAAAGAAAACTCACTCACATTTTCTCTCTCTCTCTCTCTTTATCTCTCTCTATATATCTCACTTTTTTTTCTAGGACTTGGGTAGGTTTGGTACATTTTATTTATATTCATTTACCTTTGTTATTGGGCATCAAACCCAGGACCTGATAGGTTTACTGCTGAGCTACTTCCCTAACCTTATAATGCTTTTTTAAAATGGTAGCTTTTTAAAGGAGGAGTTGGACAGGTGGCTCAGTGGTTAAGAGTGCTTACTGTATCAGAGGCCTGGGGTTTAGATCTTAACACTTTATATTGGATGATTCAAAAGCCCTTATAGCTCCAGCTTCAAGGGATCTAACACCTCCCTTCTGGTAGGTGCTTGTACACACAGTTGCACATATACCTGTATACACACCGATACACATACCCAAAGGTCTTTTCTTTTTCATTAAAGCATTTATATATTTATCTATTTATTCCCTATCTTTTGTTGTCTAGTAATTCACTTCATAAATATTTATTTGATATCTACTACATATTAGACAAGGTATATATGAAAGAAGAAACTTTCGAAAGATTGGATTTTCTTTTCTGACCATTGCTGGAAGAATAGAAGGGCACAAGTGTTCCTAGGAGACAAACATCTGTGCTATAATCTCCAAGCAGCAGTCTGCCTCTCTGGAAAGAAGCTGTGATAGCTGTGCTCTTATAGACAGGGGTTTGAAGGCAGGAGTTTCTCCTGAGAGAACAGCTTTCTAGTGGAACAGCTTCAATGGAAAGCTGCTCAAACTGGCATCCAGCACATTCTACCAACAGATCACGTGATCTTATATCCAGACCTTTTGCTTTCAGTCATGTATTCACTTATTAATTAATCTGGTAGAACCCGGTGTTCTGTAATACCTTCCCCTCGAAGATACAGAGATGACGATTTGGGCTGCATGAAGTGTTCTGGAAAGATACACACAAGTTATAGTCCAAAGTTACCATTCCATCCAAGTCTAGCTGGGGCAGTCGGTGGATTTACTGGGCTTACTTCTGGGAGCATGGATGAAGGGTTAGGGACAAGACTGTGGGTGTGTAAAACAGCCACATCACTAAATTATCCCTCAGCATAGATGGTGACCTCCTCCTAGTGGCATAGCGGGAGTCGTACTTCAGTCAATGTTCCACCCCTTACATCCATCAGCACCCCATGAGGCCACATGCAAGGGAGCATGTTTAGTTACTTTTCTGTTGCCATGCAAAGACACCATAATCAAGACAGTTTATAAGAGAAAGTGCCTAACTGACCCTACAGTTGCAGAGGATTAGAGTCCATGGTAGCGAGCAAGGGTGTGGTGGGAGGAACAGCTGAGAGCTCACATCTTGATCCGCAAGCAGAAGGCAGTGGGGCTGGCACAGGTCTTTGGAGAGCTCAAGACCCACGACTAGTGTACACCTCCTCCAACACGGCTGCACTTCCTAATCCTCCCCAGATTCTACCAAGTGCAGACCAAGTATTCAAGCACATGAGTGTATGGGGAACGTTCTCATACAACCACCGCATTCCAGCCCCTGCCACTCATAGGCTAGGAGCTGCATCATAGTGCAAAATACATGGACTTCAACTTTGAAAGTCCCCATAGCTTTTCAGCCTCACCACTCTTTAAAAGTCCAGGGTTGCTTCTGAGACGCGAAACAATCTCTTCATTGTAATTGCTCACAGTTGCACAGATACCTATACACACCGATACACATAATGCAAAAAGTCTTAAAAAGAAATTAGAAAAAGACTAGCCAGGCAGTTGTGACACACGCTTTTAATCCCAGCACTCAGGAGGCAGAGGCAGGTGGATCTCTGAGTTTGAGACCAACCTGGTCTACAAGTTCCAGGACAAGCTCCAAAGCTACAGAGAACCCTGTCCAGGTTGTTTTGCATCGCTTAGGTTAAAGATTCCATGTACTACTATGTAATGTACACCATAAGATAAGGTAACTGCTTCAATGGAAGCAACTGTGAACTTGGATACAGCATATCTGGGTTTGGTTTTGCTACTTAATAGCTCTGTGACCTTAACCTTTCCAAACCAGTTTTCTATAAAATGTTGTCTACCATTGTTTCTTCCCAGTTCCATATACATTCCTTTCTACTTTTGACATGGTTCAACCTGTTTACCTCTAACATGTTGTGGGTTTTTTGTTTTTATTTTTTTCTGTTGCAGCTGAAATGTGGAGCATGTGGTGCCATCGGGCACATGAGGACAAACAAATTCTGCCCCCTTTATTATCAAACAAATGCTCCACCTTCTAATCCTGTTGCCATGACAGAGGAACAGGAGGAAGAGCTAGAAAAGACAGTCATTCATAATGATAATGAAGAACTTATCAAGGTTGAAGGGACCAAGATCGTTTTGGGGAAACAGCTAATTGAGAGGTAAGGGATAGCAGGCAAGGGAGTGCTATAGCAGAGATCGGTTGAAGGTTGATGATGATGGTTGGCAGAGGTAAATGTGATGTGATTGTTCTCTGAAGTGGAACTAAGTGTTGCAGAAATTTTGGATTATAATTAGTAATTTTTGCCAGTAATCAAAACTGCAGTGATCATTAGGGCTTACTGCCTTCCTTTTTACATGCTGTGCTTTGAGTCTTAAGTATTTTGTGGAGGGCCAAGGGAGTTAATTTTTATACAGAGTCTCTACATAGCCCTAGCCGTTCTGGAACTAACTCTATAGACCAAGCTGGCCTCAATTTCTGAGATTCGTCTGTCTCTGCCTCCTAAATGCTGGGATTAAAGGCATGCACTGCCAAGTCTGGCTAAATCTTAGTATTTACATAAATACCCTTACTACAGTAGTGTTTTTCTTCTGTTTTGTTTTGCTTGTTTTGTTGGTGTGTGTGTGTGTGTGTGTGTGTGTGTGTGTGTGTGTGTGGTACTGATAGGCACAGTGGGCAAGTGTTCTGTCTCTGAGCCATATGTCCTCAAACCTTTGCACAAATTTTTGAAAGTTTTGTTAAATTACCCAGGTTGGCCTCAAGCTTACAATTTTTCTTTCTCAGCCTCCCATGTAGCTAAGATTACAGGTTTGGAGTGCCACACCTGGCATGTGGGTAGTTAATATAAAATGAGAGACTATAAAGAGAAGACTGTGCTTATGCCCAATCTTGCCGTTAGAGAATTTAATAGATAAAAATGGAGATGTTAAAATTTTTTCCATTTTTAAGCCGGACGGTGGTGGTGCACGCCTTTAATCCCAGCATTTGGGAGGCAGAGGCAGGTGGAGCTCAGTGAGTTTGAGGCCAAACTAGTCTATAGAGTGACTGCAGAGTTCCAGGACAGCCAGGACTGTTACACAGAGTAACCCTGTCTCAGAAAAAAAATTCCCATTTTAAAAATTATAAACTAATCCAGGTGGTGGTGGTGCACAACTTTAATCCCAGCACTTTGAGGCAGAGAAATAGGTGAATCTCTAAGTTCCAGGCCAGACTGGCTCTACAAAGTGAGTTCCAGGATAGCCAGGGCTACACAGAAAAACCCTGTCTCAAAAAAAAAAAAAAAAAACAGCTAAACAAGTTATAAACCTATTGAATAGTTGAAAGTTCACAATTAAAGTATTCTAAACATACCTGTTCACCTTTTGCCACACTTACCTAATCTTTCTTTGTATACCTCAAATGTTTGTAATCTGAACCATTGAGAAATAAATTTCAGGTATCATGACAGTTCACTGCAAACACACATCTTCTAAGAATTGGGTTGTAAGACATGGTACTATTATCATAACTAAGAAATAGCACTAATTTAGTAATTTGCAATGCTTAGGAATTTTTACTCAAATTACCCAAGTCATCTCATTATCCTTTGGCTCATTTTCTAATTGTGGATACAATCCCAGTTTAGACATAAGTGTATTTTGAGTCTGTCGAAATCTAAAACTGTCTTACTTATTTTTGTACTTTTTATGACATTAATTTTTTTAGCAGCATAAAGAATAATTGTTTCACAAAATACCCCACTTTTTAGATTTTATTTTAAGTAGAACAAAGATTTATTTTAAAAAATGAAAATGCTCAAGATTATGAGGGACTCCAAGGGAGGAATAACCTACTTTGTTTTCTACTGATTAGACTCACATTAATTTATTTTTTTTGTTTTTTGTTTTGTTTTTTTTGAGACAGGGTTTCTCTGTAGCTTTGGTGCCTGATGGAGGAAGGTCATTGGTTAATTAATAAAGAAACTGCTTGGCCTTGATAGGTTAGAACATAGGTGGGTGGAGTAAACAGAACAGAATGCTGGGAGGAAGAGGAAGTGAGCTCAGATGCCATGCTCCCCTCTCCCAGGCAGATAAGATGAAGCTCCAACCCAGGATGGATGTAGGCTAGAATCTTCCCAGTAAGCGCATCTTGGTGCTACACACATTAATAGAAATGGGCCAGGCAGTGTTTAAATGAATACAGTTTGTGTGTTGTTATTTCGGGGTATAAGCTAGCCAGGCAGAGGGAGCAGGGCGGCAGGAATGCAACCAGCAGCTCCTTCAACAGGTGCCTGTCCCGGAACTCCCAGAGATCCGCCTGCCTCTGCCTCCTGAGTGCTGGGATTAAAGGCATGCGCCACCACTGCCTGGCTCACATTAAATATTTTTGACTAGACGTTTAATAGACTATCTAGTTGATATTATATACATCAACAAGCACAACAGTTTCACTCCTTTTAGAGCTATTAATGGTCATTGCCAAATTATTTAATTGGTTCTTATAAAATGGTGGTTTTTCTAATTCTAGAATTTCTCTATTTTAACTGGTATTTTTGATAAGGAAAACGTCATCATATCTATTTTAATATATTACTGTGAATTCTGAAATTCTTCCCATATAAATTTTAATGCATTTTCCCCCAATTTGACTCATTTAAGCCAGATCTTATGGTGGTTTTTAAAATATTTTCATTTTATGAATATTTTGCCTACATGTATGTGTGTGCATACATGCAGACAAATGCCTGGTGTTCACAGAGACCAGAAAAGAGAGTTGGATCCCCTGTAATTAGAATTAACAGATCATTATGAGAGCTGCCAAATGGGTGCTAGGAATTAAACTCCGGTTCTTTGAAAGAGCCATTAACACTCTTAACTGCTGGAGCCATCTCTCAGGCCCTTCAGGTCTGTGGTTTTGAAATGATCCTGTAAATCTTTGAGAAATCATTTGCTTTCTGGTACAAGATATTGAAAGCTTTCCTTGTCTCAGACTTAGAATTGACCATTTCTCTGAGGTGTCCAGGCTCCTTTTATTAAACCATCTCTTTATCCTATTTCGGGGATCTATAAATAACACAATGTTACTGATTGCAGTGCCGATGAGGTTCGCAGAAAATCTCTGGTCCTGAAGTTTCCCAAACAACAACTTCCTCCCAAGAAAAAACGTCGGGTTGGAACCACTGTTCACTGTGACTATTTGAATGTGAGTATCTGCATTGTCTTCATATCAGATGGATTCCCCCAGCTTTCTGGGACATGACTCTGTGTCAGATATTCCTCATGTCTGTTCCTTGAGAATTATGTGCATTGTTCATTAAATGACTTATTAAAATTTATTTATTATTTTGGGCTTTTGAGACAGGGTTTCTCTGTGTAACCCGGGGTTTTTTTGGAACTCATTCTGTAGATCAGGCTGGTCTTGAACTCAAAGATCTGCCTGCCTCTGCCTTCCAACTATCCAGATTTAAAATTTATTTATTTTTGTTTGTTTATTAGGTATGTATTCATCTGTGTATGCACTATGATGCAAACATGGAAGTTAGAAAACTTGTGAAGTTAGTTCTCTCTTACATGGAGCCTGGAGATCAAGTTATGGTCACTATCTTGTATGGCAAGTGCCATTACCCACTGAGCCACCTCATTGCCCTGCCCCTCTTTGATGTGCAAGTTTTTTTTTTTCCTACATGTATAAGTGCACTATGTATATGCCTGGTGCCAGCAGAGCCCAGAAGAGAATGCACTATGGTTTTAGTTGTAAGTCACTATGTGGGTGCTAGAATCTGAGGATAGAGGGTGCTAGGTCCTCTGCAAAAGCAGTAAAGGTCCTTAACCACTGAGCCATCTCTTCAGCTTGTCCCTGCTCCAAACTTTGCTTTTTTAAGATTGAATTTCTCTCTAGTCCAGGTTGGTCTAGAATTTACTATATACTCTAGGCTGGCTTTGAATTTTTAGCACTCCTCCTACCTTAGCTTCCTAATTGTTGGGATTAAGGCTGAAGCCCTCCAAGTCTCGCTTTATTGAAGTTTTCTAAAATGTATCAGTATATTTGAAAATATTTGTTTTTTTTTTGGTTTATCTAAAGCATTCTGGTTTCTTGTTTTTGTTTTTAGAGACCTCATAAATCCATCCATCGGCGCCGGACAGACCCTATGGTAACACTGTCATCTATCTTGGAGTCTATCATCAATGATATGAGAGATCTTCCAAATGTGAGTTCATTACATTAGATCTGTATAGAATAGGAAAACCAAGACCCTTTGTTTTTTCTGTTACTTCAGGTAGATGGCCCTAGTGCATATACCTGTATATCTGAAACCCCTAATTCTTTGGGTGTTTGTCTATTTTTAAATCGTTTAATGCAGTATTAGGTAATGAAGGACAGAATGTAGGCAAAAGGACACATGAGTTATAAGAGGATATAAAGCTAGTTTTTTTCTGGTTTCAATGTAATGTTTCTTTTTGTGATGGGTATGTGAATTCAACTTTCTGAGTATTAAAGTAGCAAGAATAATTTTTTAAAATTATGTGTATACATGTATGTCTATATATGCATATGCAAGTTCCCTTAGAGGTCTGAGGCATTGAATAACCTAGAACCAAAGTTACGGAGGTTGTGAGTCCCCAGACATAGGAATTGAGAACCAAACTCAGGTCCTCTGGAAGAGCATAATATACTATTATAACCACTGAACCATCTCTCCAGCTTCAAACTTGTATGTCTTTTGTTTTCTTTTGTTTTGTTTTGTTTTTTCCAGACAGGGTCTCTCTGTAGGAGACTGTCCGGAACTAGCTCTTGTAGACCAGGCTGGCCTTGAACTCACAGAGATCCACCTGCCTCTGCCTCCTGAGTGCTGCGATTAAAGGCGTGCGCCACCACTTATATGTCTTATAAGAATTTTGCATTCCATAAGTGTCTAGCATATATGGAGCTAGAAAGACAGCTCAGTGGTTAAAATTACATACTGCTCTTGTGGAGGACTATGTGTGAGTTTGAGGCCTGCCTGGTCTACAGAGTTAGGATAGCCAAGGCTACACAAAGAAACTGTCTCAAGAAAGAAAGAAAGAAAGAAAGGAAGGAAGGAAGGAAGGAAGGAAGGAAGGAAGGAAGGAAGGAAGGAAGGAAGGGAGGGAAAGGAAGAAAGAAAGAAAGAAAGAAAATAACTTAATGCAAAAACAGATTTACTACATCTGAAAAATTCCTTTGAGAGTTAGTAAACCAGTAAGTTGTAACTGGCTCTGTCAGTGTTCTTTGCTCACAAATGGTGCTGGCTCTTGTTTCCACAGACATACCCTTTCCATACGCCAGTTAATGCAAAGGTTGTAAAGGACTACTATAAAATCATCACTCGGCCAATGGATCTACAGACACTCCGTGAAAACGTGCGCAAACGCCTCTATCCATCTCGGGAAGAATTCAGAGAGCATTTGGAACTAATTGTGAAAAATAGTGCAACCTATAATGGTAATAGTCCCTTGTTCTTTGACTGCAAAGGTCACCTTTCAGATTCTTATCTCTTGCTGATTCTAAATTCATTAGATTAGAATGAATGAAAAGACTAATGTGCATTTTTGGGTATGAACATGAGGCAGTGTACATTTCAGTCATATAGTAAGTATTCTTTTTAGTTGCATTATATAATCCTTTTTTTTTTTTTTAGACATGGTCTCACTATGTAGACCAGACTGGCCTCAATTACAGAAATACTTTGGCTTCTGCCTTCCAAATGCCAGTATTAAAGCCATGTTCTACCACACCCAGCTTCCCACTATTAATTTTTAATATATTCTCTGGTGAATTTGAAGTCTGTGTTGAAGCAGTTGGGGTGAATAGTTAGGCAGAAAAGTAAACCTAGGTAAGTTGGAGAGGTAGTGGTGTGAGTGCACTCTACAAAGAATAGTCTTATAGCCATATTTGTTTTGTGTGTTTTAACTCAGTCTGCATTTTTGTTACAGGGTCTAGATACCCATTTTGTCATTTTAAAAAAAGCAAAAATAGGAGGAAGAAATTAGTTTGCATTAATTCATTTTTTTCATTTCAGTCTAATTTTCTTTTTGTGATGGGTATGTAAATTCAACTTTCTGCATATTGAAGGAGCAAGACTATTTTTTCAGTTTTTTGAGATAAGATTTCTCTGTGTAGCCCTGGCTGTCCTGAAACTTGCCCTGTAGACCAGGCTGGCCTTGAACTCACAGAGATCCACCCTTGCCGCTCGTCGCTCATCAAGAACTGACTCTTGAAAATTGTCAGGACAACTCACCTGCCATGGCTTATTTATACACAGACACACACATGCACACACACACACACACACACACACACACACACAACGGAAAAACAGAAGGAAATACAAAGAGAATTAAAACAAAGCCCCACTGGGGGATACAGCTCAGCAGTAAAGCATGCATGCAGTCCTTGGTTCAGTCTCCAGTAGTGGCAAGAAAAGAAAGTTTCTCACAGCCCTATAATCCTTCCTTTCTATGCTTCACACTTTAAAATTAATTTATTATGTCCATTGGCGTTTTGCCTGCACGTGATTCTGTATGAGGCTGTAAGATCCCCTGCAACAGGAGTTAAAGACAGTTGTGAGCTGCCATGTGGATGCTAGAGAATTGAACCCGGGTTCTCTAGAAGAGCAACCAGTGTTCTTAACTTCTGAACCATCTCTCCAGTCACCTCTGTGACTCATTCTTCTGACTTCCTCACATGTCAGTGCTGATGATAGTGTGGTAGTAACATTGGCATTAAATTCTTTATTTGGATTAAGTAATCCAAATAAGAAGACCTTCCTTCTTTTCCTCCCATGCTCTCAATACTTTAGCTATAGTTTATTCCTTGATACCACCATTCCTCCCTTTTTGAGACAGGCTCTCTAAATACCCAGGCTAATCTTGAACTTGCTTTATAGCTCAGACTAGCCTCAAACTTGGTATCCAAGTGCTTCAATCTCCCAATTTCTGGGATTACAGATATATACTGACATACCTGGGCTTATTTTCTTATTGTAACCTAATATATGGATAATAGCAAATTTTGTTTTTTAATAAGTTAATAAAAATTTTCAGCTTTCCCACTTTCAAACTAATAAGTAGTACGTCTGCGAACATTTATGTTAAGAGCACTGACTGCTCTTTTATAGATCCTGAGTTCAATTCCTAGCAACCACATGGTGGCCCACAACCATCTATAATGAGGTTTGATATTCTCTGGCGTGCAGGAAAAAGAAAAAAAATACTAGTTAAGGTAGGTGGTGATGGTACATGCCTTTAATCCCAGCACTTGGAAGGCAGAGACAGGAGGATCTCTGAGTTTGAGGCCAGCCTGGTTGATTGTGAGTTCCAGGACAGCCAGAGCTACACAGAGAAATCCTGTCCTGAAAAACAAACAAAAAAGAAATATTAGTTATATGGAAATATTTGGGGATTTTGGCAGGGGGTTCTTTTCTGGTTTGAGATGGTCTCTTTATATAGTCTAGGCTACCCCAGGATCTACTTGTTCTCTGGTTGAAGCATGTCAAATTCTGTGATTACAGGTGTGTGTCCATGACTCCCAGCTTAAAAATGTTTTAATTATTCCAAAAGTGAGCTTAAATGGAACAGCTTTAAGCAGTGAATATACAAGAGAGGTCAGATAGTTCAGGACTTTTCAGCTGGGTAGTGGTGCACACCTTTAATCCCAGCACTCAGGAGGCAGAAAAGCAGTCGGATCTCTGTGAGTTCGAGGCCAGCCTGGTTTACAGAGTGAGTTCCAGGAAAGATGCCAAAGTTATAGAGAAACCTTGTCTCTGAAAAAAATGAATTTTCTGAAGTTCTTGGTACTGATTTCTGCGAAACTGAATTAACAATCTGTGTGCTGAAGAATCTGTTTCCTAAATAGAAAAGTTTTAAATGTTCCAGTGAACATTACCATTTTCAAACACATTTTCCATCCAGAGAGTAATTTTCAAGGTTTTAAAAGACCCAACAAAGCTGGCTCATGCCTTTACTCCCAGCACTAGAGAGACAGAGGCAGGTGGATCTGAGTTTGAGGCTATCCTTATCTACATATAAAGTTCCTTTCTGAGCCAGCCAGAGCTACATAGTGAGACCCTATCTCAAAAAAAAAAAAAACCAGTTATAATACAAGCATGTGAGGACACAAAAAATGCAATTAAAATTTGGGCCTGGAGAGATGGCTCAGTGGCTAAGAGCACTGGCTGTTCTTTCAGAGGACCTGGGTTGAATTCCCAACACCCACATGGCAGTTCAGGTAAAATACCAATGCACATAAAATAAAAATAAATTTTAAAAAACAGTTAAAATTTATTCATAGTTTATCCATTATATATTAGGCACTGAAAAATGAAGTAAAGACTGGAGGTGTCTGTACCTGGTGTGGTAGCACACACCTGTAATCCCAAGGAGGTGAAGACAGGAGGATCTGAAATGAGTTCTAGACCAGCCTGGGATACAAGGGACTCTGTCTTTAAAAAATAAAAAGGAAGTAACTGGTATATCTACCTAACTTAGTTACTAGGCTGGCACCTGGGACCTTTTAGGTTCTCTAGGAAATGTGTTAAAGTGTTGGAAATGTGGCAACTTTGGGCTTCCCACTTATAATGGCTATTTCTTGTTCTCTATAGGGCCAAAACACTCACTGACTCAGATTTCTCAATCCATGCTGGATCTCTGTGATGAAAAACTCAAAGAGGTAAGAACTAACTATAAGAGAAAGTGGTAGGCATAGTGACATACACCTGTAATCCTAGCACTTGAGAGTAGAGACAGGAAAATTAGGAGCTTAAAGAAAGTCATCCACAGCTACATACTGAGTTCTAGTGCAACTTGAGCTACATGAGAATTTGACTCAAAAATCAAAGTAGATTTAAAAAAAAAAAAAACAAATGCTGTGGTGTATGAAGGTGGAGAGTAGTACAGTTTAAGAACTATATATTTAACAGAAAGAACCATATCTGAGGGAATGACAGATCTTTGATACATCTGACAGATAGGGATTTAGAAATTATATAGACGCTATCTCCTGTAGATGGGAAAGTCAAGTCCAAAGAGGAAAATTGCTTGCTCTGGAATCATGCTGGGATTAAGATCCCGAATCTATGTAACTTTAGAAAGGATGGCAGAAAATGGCTTTTCAGGAGATAAATCTCCTATATATAGCTCACATTACAACTCATTGCTGTACCAGGGAGGCATATTGAAAAAAAAATCTTTTTGAGATAGTGCCTTATCTAGCTCAGGCTGGCTTGGAACTTACTATATCTAATAGGTTGGCCTTAAATTCATGTTGTTCCTTCACCCTCAGCCTCCTGAGTTCTAGGATTATAGGTCTGTCTGAGCCACTAGGCCTAGAGACAGTTAAATTTTTTCAATAATTAATTTATTTTTATTTTATGTGCATTGGTGTTTTGCCTGCATGTTTGTCAGGTCTTGGAGTTACAGACAGCTGTTAGCTGCCATGTGGATGCTAGGAATTGAACCCAGGTCCTTTGGAAGAATTGTCAGTGCTCTTAACTGCTAAGCCATCTCTCCATCCCTGGAACAGTTTAATTTTTAAAAAGTAATTTTCAATATTTTGGGCTTTTTCCCCCCTTTCCTTTTTGTGCTAGAAACTGAACTCAGGGTCTTGCCTTTTTAAGTAAGCACTCAACCACTGAGTTACAGCCTCAGTCCTTCTGTAAACCCCTACTCTTTCCTTTTTTAAATGTTCATTGGTGTATTACCTACTTGTATATCTGTGTGAGGATATTGAGTCCTCTAGAACCAGAGTTACAGACATTTGTGAGCTTCAGTGTGGTTGCTAGGAATTGAACCTGGGTCCTCTGGAAGACCAGTCAGTGTTCTTAACCACTGAACCATCTCTCCAGCCCCATATACCGCTATTTTTACCAAAGAAGATTATGGTACCTTATAAGTTTATAAAAGCACAGATAATAATGAAGCTGATACTCAACATAGATATTTTACAAGAGAACATGACTAATAAACATGGAGAATTTTCTCAACTTAATTGACACAAATTACATGTTTAAGTCACAATTAACTGAGCCTAGTAATACATACCTGTAATGGCAGCACTTGGGTTTCAGAGGCAAGATGACCAAAAGTTACAGGTCAGCCTAGGATATATGTTGAGACTCTGTTTCAAAATTAAAACAAAAACACCTACCAATTACATTCCTCTTTGTATCTATTAGAAGGCTAAAGTCCTATAACCAATGTAGGGATCCAATATTGGTACACAAGGGAGGTAGAGGTAAGAAATCAGAAATTTGAGATAATTTGTGGCAACATATCAAGTTCAAGGTTAGCCTGTGACTTAGACCCTGTCTCAAAAAAGGGGACTAACAAAACTAAGGATTGAGGATACAGGCGATGAGAACACAGATTTTCATAGTGCATAGACTGAAATGAATTTGTTGGATTAAGTTTTCTTTGTACAGCCAGGTGGTGGTGGCATGTGCCTTTAATCCCACCACTTGGGAGGCAGAGGCAGGTGGATATCTCTGAGTTCGAGGCCTGCCTTGGCTACAGAGTTAGTTCCAGGACAGCTAGGGCTGTTATACAGAGAAACCCTGTTTCAGAGAAAAAAACAGTTTCCTTTGTACAAGTCGCTAATCAAGCTGGGTTGTATACGGGATGTGAAGCCCACCTGGGATACGAAGGATACATGCCTTATTAGAAAAACAAATAAAAAGAGTAATTAACTGATGGTATTGATGTTCTGTAGTCTCAACATTCATTTTATAGAAAAGATAACGTTATTAAAGCCTAATTTGCCAAAGATGTTTTTGTTGTTGTAACTAAACTAGTTATGTCTTGAGCTTTCTATTCTTGGTGCTATATAAGAGTATGATGTTATGCCAAACTTTATTGACTCCCCATGGGAGGCCTTACCCTTTCAGAGGAGTGGATAAGGGGGGGATTAGGGAGGAGCTGTGGGGTACAGGAAGAGGGTTGGGAGGGGGAATTGTGGTTGATATGTAAAATGAATAAAAATAAATGAATAAATAAATAATGAAGTATAGGAAAAAAAAGAATGAGATTAGAATGCTTAAGGGAGCCTGGTGTGGGAGGCAGGTGGGTCTCTTGAGTTCAAGGCCAGCCTGGTCAACAGAGTGAGTTCCAGTACAGCCAGAGCTATATTATACAGAGAAACCCTGTTTCAGACAAACAAACAAACAAACAAAAAGAACACTTAAGGGATTTTCTGACAAGTCCCTTTGTATTGTTCCTTTAGCTAAAGTATTATTTATCTAGATTGTCCTAAAACTGAATAGTAGATAATTCAGAGGTAAATTTTGGAGAACTAAAGTCATAAGCAGCTAACTGAACTTTAAATTATCTTTAGCTTTTCTGTGGTGATCACACTTCAGGAAAACTGCCTTCATTTTGCTTTGCTTTATTTCAGAAAGAAGATAAGTTGGCACGTTTAGAGAAAGCTATCAACCCCTTACTTGATGATGATGACCAAGTAGCGTTTTCTTTTATTCTGGATAACATTGTCACTCAGAAAATGATGGCAGTTCCAGATGTAAGTACTTTTTATGCCAAATATTGTGAGGATAGTACTAGGGGATGGAAAGAAGTGTATAGAGGTAAGCATGTGTGTATTAAGAAATTGTAGCTAGGCAGTGGTGGTACACGCCTTTAATCCCAGCACATAGGAGGCAGAAGCCTGGTCTACAAAGTGTGTTCCAGGACAGGCTCCAAAGCTACAGAGAATCCCTGTCTTGAAAAACAAAACAAAACAAATTCTGTGTAGTACTTATGCCCATAGGAACTGGGATGTAATTTTAAATACTAACCTTTTTCTGTATGAATTCATTGTTGAAAGCAAAGATGCCAAGTATCTTTGAATATTAAGAGGTTCTTACTTTCTATTGTTAGCACTTAGTATTTGTTAGCACTTAGTATTTGCTCTCAAATAGCCTGAGAGAGAAGAGCTGTCAACTAATAGTAGGTTCTTGATTTAGAAATGCTCCTATACAAATAACATTTTGAATTAAATTTATTTATTTGTGCATGTGGGGGGGGGGGAGAAGGTATAAGCCATGGTTTGTGTGTGCCCGAAACAACTTGGCTAGGTGTGGTGGCACAGCTTTTCATTCTAGCACTTGGGAGGCAGAAAGCAAGTGGAACCTATCTTAAAAAAAAAAAAAACCAAAGCAAAGCACTTAGGAGTCAGAGGCAGGCATATTTCTGTTAGTTTGAGGCCAGCCTGGTCTACAGAATGAGTTCCACCAGCCAGAGAAACCCTATCATGGGAGAAAAAAAAAAAAGGAAATAAAAAACTCAGAGAATTGGAACTTCTTTCTATTCTGTGGATCCTGGAATTAAACTCAGATCATTGGGCTTATTGGTAAACACCTCTATCCACCGAGCCATTTTGCTGTCCATAAAAAACACTTCAATAGGGCTGAAGAGATGGCTCAGCGGTTAAGAGCACTGCTTACCCCTCCTAAAGGTTCTGAGTTCAATTCCCAGCAACCGCGTGGTGGCTCATAACCATCTGTAATGAGGTATGGTGCCCTCTTCTGGCCTTCAGGCATACACACAGACAGAATATTGTATACATAATAAATAAAAAATAACAAAATACATCAATAATTACTCAGTGTTTGCTTTCTTTTTCCCCCTTTTTGTTCCAACTTTTTATGCCAAAGCTATCATCTATCATATTAGTTCTACAGACCATTTTATTATGTTGGTACCCCCAAAATTCTGAATTAAATTTTCTGTTGCATATAATCATAATGTTCAGCCGGGCAGTGGTGGCGCATGCCTTTAATCCCAGCACTCAGGAGGCAGAGGCAGGCGGATCTCTGTGAGTTCGAGACCAGCCTGGTCTACAAGAGCTAGTTTCAGGACAGGCTCCAAAAGCTACGGAGAAACCCTGTCTCAAAAAATCAAAAAAAAAATCATAATGTTCTATGTGTGCAGTGTTATAAAATTTTGAGATGAAACTATGGAATAAGGAATTTTATTTTTGCAGAACTTAGTCTTTAATGCAAAAAATAATTTAGTTGTAGGTTTAGAAGAGGGAGTCTTCTTTAAAAATCAGGGTGGCTGGGTGGTGGTGGCACACGCCTTTAATCCCAGCACTTGGGAGGCAGAGGCAGGCAGATTTGAGTTCGAGGTCAGCTTGGTCTACAAGAGCTAGTTTCAGGATAGGCTTCAAAGCTACAGAGAAACCCTGTCTTGAAAAACTAACGGTGCTGGAGAGAGATGGCTCAGTGGTTAAGAGCATTGCCTGCTCTTCCAAAGGTCCTGAGTTCAGTTCCCGGCAACCACATGGTGGCTCACAACCACCTGTAATGAGGTCTGTTGCCCTCTTCTGGCCTGCAGACATACACACAGACAGAATATTGTATACATAATAAATAAATAAATAAATAAATAAATATTTAAAAAAAAGAAAATAAATAAATAAAAATCAGGGTGTAAGAATCCTTAGTCAGACCCTTAAATTACAGAGAATTTTCCGTGAGCTTGTGTATTTTTGTGGAGTCTATAGCTTTTATCAGAAATATTTGTAACTCAGTGGAAATTGGGGCTCTCTGATATAAATAGTGGTTTTCATTTAACTGCCCATGCCTTCTTTTTACTAGTCTTGGCCATTTCATCACCCAGTTAATAAGAAGTTTGTTCCAGATTATTATAAAGTCATTGTCAGTCCGATGGATTTGGAGACTATACGTAAGGTGAATGATTTTTTATAATCAGTGGCTTTTTATAGTCAAATGTTTTTGTATATACAGCTGAATGCCTGATTGTTTTTGTCATAGAATATCTCCAAGCACAAATACCAGAGTCGAGAGAGCTTCCTAGATGATGTAAACCTTATTCTGGCCAACAGTGTTAAGTACAATGGTGAGTATTTATTTTTTTCCTCATTGAACAGTCTTTTCTATCTAACATTAATTTGTGTTAATTAATTTTAAGGGCTCTGGGAGGTGGTGGCACACGCCTTTAATCCCAGCACTTGGGAGGCAGAGGCAGGTGGATCTCTGAGCTTGAGGCCAGCCTGGTCTACAGAACAAGTTCCAGGACAGCCAAGGCTGTTACACAGAGAAACCCCGTCTTGAAAAAAAAAAAAAAGCTGCTTAAGCAGCTTTGAACACAGTGATAGCTAAATCAAGTAACAGTTCACTTTTTAAAATTTTGTTTTTACAGTTATATGTATGTTGTAAGGGGGGGTGTTCTATTATGCTTTTGGAGGTTAGAGGACAACTTGGAGATTTATTTCTCTGCTTCTGCCATATGGGTTCCAGAGATTGACACTGAACTATTTACTCTGCTCAGTTGTTGGTTTGGTTGGTTGGTTGGTTGGTTGGTTGGTTGGTTGGTTTGGGGGTTTGGGAAATGGTTCAAGTCAGTGTTTCTCTGTGTATCCTTAGAACTTGCTCTGTAGACCAGGCTGGCCTTGAACTCAGAGATCTCCCTGCCTCTGCCTCCCTAGTGCTGGCATGAGCCACCACTGCCCAGTTCATTTTTTTTGAATAAGTATATATTTTAGTGTGTGTTTTGTAAGAATCACTATTAAACTTCTAATCACAGAAAACCATTTGTCCTTACTTTAGAAATTATGTAAAGCATAGAAAAAATGAGGTATGAATAAAAATCAAATGGATATTCCTTGTCCTTTGAGTCATCACTATGTTTCTATAAGATTTGAAAAGTTACATGGAGCTGAAGCTGAAATGTATAGCTGGCCATAGACCACAGCAAACTTTGGTGTGTGGAATTTAGCACCTGAATTGATGGAATAATGTGTGATAGCGTCTTTGCTAGCTGCTTCATCTGGATAGGAAGGATCGCCTCTGCTCTAGCACTTCGTTCTCCAGTTGATATAAACAAACAAATTGCAGCTTGACAAAGCTATAATGAAAGGATATACAAAGTACATTAGAGAGAAAAAATACTCTAATCTATGGGTTAGGAAAGGCTTCATGAACTAGTAAAAGAGTTTTTGTTGTGTGTGGTTTTTTTTTTTAAGATAGATTTATTTATTTTTTTATGTACAGTATTCTACCTACATACCAGAAGAGGGCACCAGATCTCACTATAGATGGTTGTGAGCCACCATGTGGTTGCTGGAAATTGAACTCAGGACCTCTGGAAGAGCAGCCAGTGCTCTTAATCTCTGAGCCATCTCTCAGGCCCAGTTTTTGTTGTTTTTATGGTCTCATATATCCTAGGCTGGTCTTGAACTTGATATATACCTGAAGATGACCTTGGATTCATCTTTCTGCCCCCTCCTCCCCCCCAAGTTTGTGTAGAACCACGTATGGTTCAGTAATTTTCTTTTGATACAGAATCTCAACTACGTAGCCCTGGCTAGCCTGGATCTCACTATGTAGAGCTCACAGAGACTGTTCTGCCTCTGCTAGTATTAAAGACACATGCCATTATACTCAGTCAAAAAAATTTCGATAAACCGTTTTTAAGACGTATTTTTAATTATATGTATGTGTGGATTTACACATGTGAGTGCAGATGCCTGTGAAGGCCAGGGGAGAGTATGAGATCTTGTGGAGCTGGAGTTATAATTGGTTGTGAATTGCCCAGCATGGTTGCTGGGAACTGAACTCAAGTCTGCAAGAGCAGCAAATGCTCTGAACCACTTGAGTTATCATTCCAGCATTGGGAACTTATTTTTGAACTGAGGCTTTTTTTTGGGGGGGGGGGTGATTTTTCGAGACAGGGTTTCATTGTTTAGCTCTGGCTATCTTGGAACACACAAGTGCTAGGTGGGATTAAAGGTGTGTATCACTACCTCCTAGCTTGAACTGAGTTGAGAAATGTTGATGAGTTCCAGGACAGGCTCCAAAGCTACAGGGAAACCCTGTCTCAAAAAACCAAAAAAGAAAAAAAAAAGGAAAATAAAAACACATGTTGACTATTGTAGTTAATTACTAAACACTACTATGCTGAACAGATAATCAAGAAGAGAAGGATGAGATAGAGGACCAAATGCAAAAAATACATGGAAGTACTTTGGATGGGGGAGTACAAACAAGTTTGTTTTGAATATAGGGTAGTAGCCGGGTGGTGGTGGTGCATGCATTTAATCCACTTGGGAGGCAGAGGCAGGCAGTTATCTGTGAGTTCGAGGCCAGCCTGGTCTACAAGAGCTAGTTCCAGGACAGCCTCCAAAGCTACAGAGAAACCCTGTCTTTAAAAAAAAATGAATATAGGGGCTGGAGAGATGGCTCAGAGGGTAAGAGCATTGCCTGCTCTTCCAAAGGTCCTGAGTTCAATTCCCAGCAACCACATGGTGGTTCACAGCCATCTGTAATGAGGTCTGGTGCCCTCTTCTGGCCTTCAGGCATACACTTGTATACATAATAAATAAATAAATAAATACTTAAAAAATGAGTATAGAGTAGTGGCTAGGTTTGGTTATAAAATGAGACAGGGCTCAAAGGTTAAGAGCACTGGTTGTTCTTCCAGAAGTCCTGAGTTCATTTCCCAGCAACCACATGGTGGCTCACAAGTATTATCACAAGTGGTAATGAGATCTGGTGCAGACAGAACACTGTATAAATAAATAAAAATAAATAAACCTTTAAAAATATAAAATGAGATAAGGGAGGTAAGACCCAAATTGTGAAAGGTCCAGTAAGTCACACTAAACCAGTAGAAGGGGAGAGGGATATAATTTTAGTAAATACCATTTAGGAAGTTATTCACCTCCTCCATTATTAGGAGACCAGTAAAGAAACTAACAATAGCCATGTTGAAAAACAAACAAAACCTAACCACCTGGGAGCTGGAGAGATCACTCAATGGTTAAGAGCACTGGCTGCTCTTCCAGGCGTCCTGAGTTCAATTTCCAGCACCCACATGGTGGTTGACAACCATCTGTAATGAAATCTGGCGCCCTCTTCTGGCCCGAAGGCATGTGCAGGCAAAACATTATATATAATAAATAAATCTTTTAAAAAAAGCAAAAACTAAAAACCTAACAGCCTGAGCAGTTAAAAAGCAGCAAGAAGGCCTGACATGGATGCAGGTACCTTTAATCCTAGTAAATGGGGCAGTGGCAGGCAGATCTCTGAGTTGAAGGATAGCCAGGGCTCTGAATAAAGACCTTGTCTCCAAAAGGCAAAACAGAGCAAAAAGAAGCAATAAGAATGAAAAAGTTGGGCAGATTATATACAAAGTAAGAAAGTAAAATTGATACCTTCATACTTATGAACCAGATAGGTAGAGGGGTGTATCTGTCTGTCTGTCTGTCTGTCTTTTAAATGAGACATTAAGGAAACTTGTGGGCCAATTGTGACTCACACCTTTATTTCTAGCACTCAGGGAGCAGAGGCAGTCAGATCACAGGTCTCTCTGAGTTTTACATAGAGAGTTCCAGGCCAGCCAAGATTTATAGTGACTCTCCCTCAAAAGCAAAAAGACAATATTATGGGTTATAAATGGAATATATTTGGCTATCTGACATGAAGCTTGCAGTGATTTTTATTTTAGGACTTATATATTAAAACTATTTTTTTAGATGAGAGGAGGCTCTTACTACTGTGTTGCCTAGACTAGCCTGCAACTCTTGAGTGGTCCTTCTGCTTGTGTTTCCCAGTAACTGGGTCCACAGGTTCACTCTTATTTTAATTTTTCATTTAATTTTAAGCCCTTCATGGGTCTGGAGAGGTGGCTCAGTGGTTAAGAGCGCTGACTGCTTTCCAGAGGTCCTGAGTTCAATTCCCAGCACCCACATGGTGGCTCACAACCATCGGTAGTGGAATACCCTCTTCTGGCTTAGCACTCATATATAAAATATAAATAAATAAAATTTTAAAAAAAGAAAGTCAGGCGGTGGTAGTGTACTCCTTTAATCCTAGTACTCAGGAGACAGAGGCGGATGGATCTCTGTGAGTTCAAAGCCAGCCTAATCTACAAGCGCTAGTTCCAAAGCTACAGAGAAGCCCTGTCTCAAAGAGATAGAGAGAGAGAGAGATCCTTCATATACAATACCACATTATATGTATAAAACTATTTCCATAGAATTTTAATTTTTCATTCTTTTTAATGATAACCAGATTTCTTTAAATATATAATATCTCTTCCATCTTTCCCATTAGTATTTCACTTAGAGCTTTTTGTTTTGTTTTTGAGATGGTTTTGCTCAGGTTAGCCTCAAACTTGGCTCTCTTCCTCAACTTTCCTAGTGCTGGGATTATACAGTTGTATGCCACTGCACCCACCTTTTTATCCCATTATGGCCTCTTTTTTTTTAAGATTTATTATGTATACCGTTTTATGTCTGTATGTGTGCCTATTCACCAGAAGAGAGCAGATCTCATTATAGGTGGTTGTGAGTTCCTAGTGATTGAACTCAGTACCTCCGGAAAAGCAGCCAGCAGTCAGTGATTTTAACCTCTGAGTCATCTCTCCAGCTCACCAATATGGCTTTTTAAAGATTTCTTTATTAATCTTTAAATAAATAATTTATTTTAAAGATGTATTTTGTGTCTGAGTGCTCCATCTGCATGTATACATTTATGCCAGAAGAGGGCATCTGATCTCTTTATGGATGGTTGTGAGCCACCATGTGGGTACTGGAAATTTAACTTGGGACCTCTATGAAAGCAGCCAGTGCTCTTCTTTGTTTGTTTGTTTGTTTGTTTATTGTGTATACAGTATACTGCCTACATGCATGCCTGCAGGCCAGAAGAAAGCACCAGATCTTATTACAAATGGTTGTAAGCCACTGTGTGGTTGTTGGGAATTGAACTCAGGACCTTTAGACAAGCAGGCAGTACTCTTAACCACTGAGCTATCTGTCTAAGAGTTAGAGTTACTTCTTGAAACTGTATTGTGATGACAACTGTCCTCCTCCTTTTCAGTCTTCTTTGCTGAATATTCTTACTCATAAACTTTAACTACCATCTTTTTTTATTTTTTTTATTGAAAAAAAATTTCTGCCTCCTCCCAGCCTCCCATTGCCTCCCCTCTCCCTCTCCCCCCCCTCCTCTCCCCCTCCCCCTACTCCTCTCCCCCTCCCTCACCAGTCTTTTTAAGAAAAATCTTTTCTTAAGATTTATTTATTACGTATGTACAGTATCCTGTCTGCCTATATGCTTACAGGCCAGAAGAGGGCACCAGATCTTATAACAGGTGATTGTGAGCCATCATGTGGTTGCTGGGAATTGAACTCAGGACCTCTGGAAGAGCAGTCAGTGCTCTTAACTGCTGAACCATCTCTCCAGCTCCTACCATCTCTTTCTTGATGACTCTGTTTTAAAGCAAGATCTGTGTCTTCGTTCACATGCTAAAAATGTTTTTTTTTGGGGGGGGGGGGGTGTTTGGTTTTTCGAGACAGGGTCTCTCTAGTTTTGGAGCCTGTCCTGGAACTAGCTCTTGTAGGCCAGGCTGGCGTCAAACTCATATTCACCTGCTTCNTCAGTAGTCCTCATTGGAGCACCGGACTGAAATCTCAAGGTCCAAATCAGGAGCACCAGGAGAGAGAGCATGAGCAAGGAACTCAGGACCGCGAGAGGTGCACCCACACACTGAGACAATGGGGATGTCCTATCGGGAACTCACCAAGGCCAGCTGGCCTGGGTCTGAAAAAGCCTGGGTTAAAACCGGTCTCGCTGAACACAACCAGTTTTCAATTCCTTCCACATAGTAGGAAAAAACAAAGGCTCGTCCTGTGGCTGAAAGACGCTGCACTAAAGGAAACGCTGCTGCCGGCATGACTCACGGCCCTAACCATCTCAGTTATGCAACACATGAACAGCCGGCTCCTAATTACCTTGCACAATGTTGAGACTAGTGGAGCCAGAAAATGACTGCGCTGATATGGATTCTCTTCCCTGTGTTATGACAGAGATAAATCCCATCATACCGGATTATAATATGGCTGGAAAAATTTAAGGGAGATTATATGCCCAAACCTGGGACTGTGTATAACTCCTTTCAATGGGTGGCTAATGTTATATTTAGGAGGTAGTAGCAAATGACTAAATGACCTAGTGGTAATATAGAGTTGATATCTCATCAGGAAAGTAATTCCTAACATCAGAATCCATTTTGTTTTGTTGTTTTGTTTCAAGACATGGTTTCTCCGTGTAATTGCTCTGGCAGTCCTGGAACTCACTCTATAGACCAGGCTGGACTCGAACTCACAGAGACCCACCTGTCTCTGTGGGCCCCTTCCCCCATCCCATGCAAGGATTAAAAGCATGTGTCGCCCGGCGGTGGTGGCACACGCCTTTAATCCCAGCACTTGGAAGGCAGAGGCAGGCGAATCTCTGTGAGTTCGAGGCCAGCCTGGTCTACAAGAGCTAGTTCCAGGACAGGAACCAAAAGCTACGGAGAAACCCTGTCTCGAAAAAAAATAAATAAAAAATAAAAATAAAAAGTTTATGCCTGCTTGTCTATTTACCATGCATGTAGTATCTACAAAGGCCAGAAGAGGACATCAGATTCTTTGGAACTGGAAAGAAAGTTACTAGCTGCCGTGTGGTTGCTGGTCCTCTGCAAGAACAGCCAGTGTTCTTGACTGCTGAGCCATCTCTCTGACATCATAAAATAAATATTAGAAAGACCAAAGGGTCAAAGATGGAGGCACAGTGCCTAGAAAGTGAGGTGTAGAGTGATAGAACTATCAAGTGTAAGAGGGCTTCTAAGGTAAAGACTCAGGAGTTGGGTTTGGCAGTTAGTGTTTCATCACTGATTGAGCCTTGAGTTCATGATCTACTGCCTTAACCTCTCTACCACTGGGATACAGGCATGCACGCACTATCATGCCTGGCTCCATTTCACATATTTAAAGAGTAGATAGTATATACTTGAGATGTATTTTATTTGAAAAGGACTTTTTTTTTGCTTGGTTGGTTTGGTTTTTCAAGACAGGTTTTCTCTGTTGCTTTGGAGCCTGTCTTGGAACTAGCTTCTGTAGACCAGGCTGGTCTCAAACTCACAGAGATCCACCTGCCTCTGCCCCCTCAAGTGCTAGGATTAAGTGTTATTTTGTTTTTGTTTGGTATTTTGTTTGTTTGGTTTGATTTTTTTCGGGACAGGGTTTCTCTATATCACAGTTATGGCTGTCCTGGAACTCTGTAGACCAGGCTGGTTTCAAACTCAGAGATCTTCCTACCTCTGCCTCCTGAGTGCTGGGATTAAAGGTGTGTCCCACCATTGCCCAGCGGATATGAATATTTTGATCAAATATATTTCTCTGCACCATATACATGCCTGGTACCCAAGGAGGTTAAAAGAGGGTGTTGGATCTTCTGGAATTGGAGTTACAGATGGTTGTGAATCCATGTGAGTGTTGAAAAATGTACAGGGATCCTCTATAAAACCAAATGCTCACCGGGCAGTGGTGGCGCACGCCTTTAATCCCAGCACTTGGGAGGCAGAGGCAGGTGGATCCCTGTGAGTTCGAGGCCAGCCTGGTCTACAAAGTGAGTTCCAGGACAGCCTAGACTGTTACAAAGAGAAACCATATCTCTAAAAGCCAAAAGAAAAAAAGAAAACGAAAAAAGAGAGTAGAAGAAAGGTCCAAGTTAAAGATTAAACATAGGTTTTTCTGGATCTTAAATAATTATATACTATTGGATAGCAAAGTGTAAAATTCATGTTTTTAAATTTCAATATATGAGGCTGGAGAGATTGTTCAGTGATTAACAGCACTGGCTACTCTTCCAGACGCCCTGGTTTAACTTCCCAGCACATACATAGCAGCCCCAAACCATGTGTGACTCCAGTCTGACAGCCTCTTTGGGTACCAGGCATGCATATAATGTACAGAAATACACATAAGCAAAACTCCCACATACATAAAATAACAACATAAATTTTAGCTGGGTGGTGGTAGTGCACACCTTCAATCCCAGCACTCAGAAAGCAGAGGCAGGCAGATCTCAGTGAGTTAAAGGCCAACTTGGTATACAAAGCTCCTTCCTGGACAGCCAAGGTTACACAAAGAAACCCTGCCTTGAAAAATATAAACAAATTTTAGCGGTGTTTTAAATAAATGAATAAACAGCAGTATGTATTAAATCAGTGTGTTGAAGAAATATAAAAATTTTGAAGTTACATTTTACTTCTTTCATAGGGTCTGAGAGTCAGTATACTAAGACTGCTCAGGAGATTGTGAATGTTTGTTACCAGACATTAACAGAGGTAGGTGGTTAAGAAGATCTAGCTCCGTGAAACCTTTCTATTGTGTCCTTGAGTTTGAAGCTTTCCTAACTACCCTGTTTTCTTTCAAATGTCATATTCTGTCTTCTATTCTCATTCCATCATTTCTTTCTCTGCTTTGTTTAGGTTATCAGCTGTGTTCTGTTGTTAGAATAGAAACACTGTGAAGACAGGGATTGTGTACGTGTTTTGTTTATTTTTGCCTGCCCAGTACCTAAATGTTGGATAAATTCATTAATTTTATTTGTTTCTCAGTATGATGAACATTTGACTCAACTTGAGAAAGATATTTGTACAGCTAAAGAAGCAGCTCTGGAGGAAGCAGAATTAGAAAGCCTGGACCCAATGACTCCAGGACCTTACACACCTCAGGTGAGCCCAAGGATTAGGAATTTATTAGAGTTTTCTTATGATTTGGGAAATTGGGAGCATATTAACAGATGTGTTTACTGAGATACCGTTCTTCTCTGTCCTTCCTCTTCATATGCCTTTCGTGTGCTTTCTTGTCTTCTCAAAGGCTAAGGTGAGTGAGGGCCATGTATCTTCGTGGCCTTGTTAAATCCAGAAGAGGCAACTATGGGATGAATGAGTGGGGTGGTTGTTTATAGACAGTGTATGAGAATGCCAGATTCCTGACTACTATAGCCAGAGGCATCTTCTAGGTCTCCAGTTCTCTTGTCAGTAAATTTGGGGGTTCTAAAACATCCCTAGAATATAGATTGCTCAGTTACAGATGAGGGCCACATTGTTCTTATACCTTCTAGATATCTGAATACCTGTTACCTTAGAGGTATATCAGTGTAACTCACATCTCTCAATTTCTGGGGTTAATTCCTTTTCCTACTAAATGAAGACTTTTATATTTATATTTTAAGTTTATATATTAGAATACTAGAAAGCAGGGTAAATAAGAAATGTTTAGTTTTTTTTTTTTTTGGTCTGAATAAACCTTTTGAGTATTTCCTCTGTATTATAGTCTGAGAAAGCTGGCATATTTGAAGAACAGACTTTAAATGCAGTATTAACAGATTCTTGGTTTCTTTATTGGAGACACTGTTAGAGTGGAAAAGGACATAAGATTTGATGTAAAACAGGCCTGGGTATGAGTCTTAACTCTGCTTCTGTCTAGTTTTGTGGTATTGGGAAATTAACATTTCTATTCCCATTTCTCGGAAATTAACATTTCTATTCCCATTTCTCTCTAAGATGTGCTTTCCAACATTAAATGATTAGTTTGCATGGCACATGATAGGAATTCAGTAAATATTTGTTTCCTTCCTTGTATGAAAGGGTTTTTATTTATTGTTATTGTTGTTTTGTAAAGTTCCTAGAGGCTCTTTCAAATTTGACCAAATACTCTAATGCAGAATTTCTTCCAATTCTCATAGGATTATTTTTCATTCTATCAGGTTTCACTCTAAATTTAAATGCAGCATAGATGATCTCTGTTGGATTTTTTGCTGTCTCTGTGTCTCATTCGTACACTTTCTCTATCTATCTTTTACTCTCTCTTTCATTCCAAAACCTAGGTTACTGAGGGGCCAGGTATAAAGAACCCTCAGATACTTCTTCAAGGTCCAGAACAAGGAAAGGCTCTTGGAGTTGTATGGGCAGATTGGGTCAAGGGGGCTTGGGTGAGTGATGTTGCCCAGGAAGGCCTTGTTTGCTAATAGACTCACAGTTTCCACAAGGTACTTTCTGGTAAGTTAAATCTTGGGTATTAGCCATCATTTTCCAGAAGAATAACCACTAAGTAGCATGTGCTTTTCTCAGGTCTCGGAGAGTCATAAGCTTAGACCATTGGTGAATCAAAGCCTTGTCCTTCCTGAGCAATAGCTGTTTTGGTATACTTAGTGACTATGGAGGGAGAGTATGAGATGGATAGTACTGCTCCGTTCTTTTCAGTTAATACTCTCATCATTCCCTTCATTTATGTGTATACGTTTTAAGATAGCCCAGTCATTGCCTATTAACTTAAAGAAAAGCCTCATGTGTGACCACCCTTACTCATTACTATATAAAATCAAAAGATTATTAGAAAGTGTCTGGCCAGGCTGTGGTAACATACACCTTTAATCCCAGCACTTGGGAGGAAGAGGCAGGCGGATCTCTGTGAGTTCGAGGCCAGCCTGGTCTACAGAGCAAGTTCCAAGACAGGCTTCAAAGCTACATAGGCAAACCTTGTGTCGAAAAGCCAAAGGAAAAAATAAAAAAAAGTGTCTGTGTAAGATTAATCTGTCATAATACAGTTGTGATAGTATAGAAGCATGGAGGTAATCATGTTATTTTTAACTTTCAGACGGTGGCAATCAATAATGTATTTGCATCTGGCTATTTCTACCGAGCTTGCATTGAGCTCAGTACTTTAGAATTATTCATTTGCAGTTTCTCAAAATCTTATTTATTTATTTATTTATTTATTTATTTATTTATTTATTTGTATCTTGAGGCAGTGTAACTTTGGAGCCTGTCCAGGAACTTGCTCTGTAATCCAGGCTGGCCTTGAACTCACAGATATCCCTTTCCCCC
>NW_026068052.1:191794-198203 GCF_014885135.2 Alexandromys fortis | reverse complement strand
CCCACCTCCCAGGGGATTGAAGGCGTGTGCCACCAATGCCTGGCAGTCCTCTTTATTTACATACTACACTTTAAAATTTTCCTGATTTTCCCTTCTGTTGCATACTGGTTTGTCTGTGCACTAATGTTTTGAAATCTATTTTGCCTCTATTTTGGAAACTCAAATCTTCTCAGTCAAATGTTGTTTGCTTGCTTGCTTCCAGAACAGCACATGTGGGCGTACATTTGTTTATATGATCCAGACTGGCCTCAAGTTTGTGATCTTCCTGACCTAACTTTCCTAGTGCTCTATAGGCTTATACCCCTATTCCTTGCCTATAAGCAGGTTTTGTATTGACCAGAGTAACATGATGATTGAGGAAAATTAGAAGATGAGGCTGGAGAGATGGCTTGGCAGTTAAGAGTACTTACTACTCTTTCAGAGGACCTGAGTTTGGTTCCTAGCACCCACGTTGTGTGGCTTGCTGTTTTAATTCCACCTCCAGAAGTTCTGACACCTCCTTCTGGCCTCCATAGGCCCTGCACTCACATGCAAAAACCTACACTCAAACATATATTCATACACATAATTTTTAAAAATGAATAAAATCTTTTTTTAAAAGAAAACTGGAATATGCAAAGAGGTTTCATTTATCAATTCCATCTGTTACAACTTCAATATTTTGAGTTTCTTCATATCTGTGTATGTGTGTTTATGTCTATAAATATACTTTACAAGTAAAATTGATGATTATTACTTTTCTTATTCTATTCACTTCATGAATATTTTATCTAGTCCCTCCTATCGTTGTCTAGAATCTATTTGCTAAATCCCTGTTCTTTTTGGGGACAATAAAAGGAAGGGATATATCATTTATTGAATACCAGGTATTGGTACATAGCTCTTGATTCTCATGACATCCCTGTTAGGTAGATATTATTATCCATGTTTTACATGATTAACAGTGGTAGAACCAAGACTCAATCCCAGGGCTGTTTACTCCAAAGCCCATGTTTTGTTTTGTTTTTAACATACCATTTAGTTTTGAAGCAATGTCTAAAAGCTCATGAACTGTCAGACCATCCCATGCTCTTGTTGAAATTTAAATTCCTTCATCCAGTTTATTATATGCCTCTAAGTCAGTAAAACTGTCACTAATATGATTTCCTGAACTTAAAAACAGCAAGGCAAGGCTTAGACGAAGAAAGTAGGTTACTGACCAGAGAGGCTGTTAATATATACACTTGTCCCTAGACTTTATGCATTTCTGCTTTAGTTTCTGAACACATACACTAGATACCGTAAGTCTGCTAGAGTTGATGTTATTCCTAGGGCTCTAAAACATTGTCTACAAAGCTGTACCAGGCTGTGTTTCCTCTTTAACTGGGTTGTCTTGCATGTCCTTTTTCTTCAGTGAATGTTATGAAGGAGAATTCTTTGTATTTCTTCTAGTTGTTCCCTTGGTAGAAGCTAAGTTGTATGTTTTATGCCACAGCCTCCTGATTTGTATGATAACAGCATACCACTCAGTGTTTCTCGAGATACCTCTGTATATCAAGATGAGAGCAATATGTCTGTCTTGGATATTCCCGGTGCTACTTCAGAAAAGCAGCTAACACAGGTAGGATATTCTTTCTCTTTGTGAGATTGGTGATCTGCCTGCTGGGTGGATGTGGAGGGATGGACTGATAGCATGCACACATGAAGGATGACTAGACCCTTTGGCCCTGAAAACAAGGCTTTGAAATTTGATTTCTGGGGCATGGTTGGTAGAATTAAGCATAGTAGAACTTTAGGGAAAGTAGGTGAGGCATCAGAGCAGCCTAATAGGTAACTGACTAAAAAGACCAACTGCATTCGGAGACAGCATTCACAGCAATTGGCTTCCTGTTTGTGCGTTTTTTTTTTAAGTTATAAATTAAATTAAAATTATGTATAATTTTTAATTGGCTTTTGCCTGAGATATAAAAACGTACTTTCAGTCTGAAGCTGTTTCTCAAGGTTCCATGAAAGAGTGCAAAACCCAGAAGGATTTTCTATCTGAAAAGCTTGAGTTAGAAAGGAAACATTGCCTCTATTGACAGTAAGAGTGAACCAAAAACTTTCCTATTCTTTGGTTTTTCTTGCCCTGTCCATTATTTTCAAAAAATGATTGGGGAAAATGCACATGCCTTGAGCAATATAAACAGCCTCCACTAGCAGTAGGGTTGGCTCTGATACCAGGACAGAGCATTTGTCCTAGGTAAAGAATCCTTGGTTAACTCCTATAAGCACATCCGTCAATGATGTGTTATTTGTGTTACTTACTCAGATTTGCCAGGGCCGAGGTAGGCTGGGCAAGGAAGAATCTGGTGTAGCTATTGAAGGGTATGAGGAGGAGGAGGATGGGAAACTTAAGACTCCAGCCCCAGTGAGTATGCTTACAGAAAGCTTATACATTATACAGTTATATGACAGGAACCCCAGTCATATAGGGCAGGCCAAATCCTAAGGTGATATCATAGAGTTTCTCCATAGTGAGTCTCAGTCTGACTTTAAACTGTAGAATGAGGTAGACAAATCCATCTACTATAATTATTTAACTTCTTGTGGGGCAGCAAATGGGATGCAGGGGAAAGAAGGTATTCTGGTCTCTTACTTAGTCGATAATGGCTCTGCCACTTGGACTTGTTTAGGAAGGTGAAGAAGGAGATGGTGATCTTGCAGATGAAGAGGAAGGAACTGTACAACAGCCTCAGGCCAGTGTTCTGTATGAAGATTTGCTTATGTCTGAAGGAGAAGATGATGAGGAAGATGCTGGGAGTGATGAAGAAGGAGATAACCCTTTTTCTGGTGAGTTTTTGTTCCTTTGCTTCTGTTTCTATATAGCTCACTGTTTTGCCCTCAGGACTGAACAGGAACCTACTTGCTACTTATTGTGTGCTAGTTTAAAAAATCTGTCTCTTTTATTGGAGTTACATTAGTAGACATTAGAGTACTGAACATACACTCAGGATGATCATGTCCATTAGCCTAAGGAGAAATGAAGATGAACAGACACAGGTGCATAAAGGTAACAGTAGAAAAGGCAGTGCCCAAGTAGCAGATTTGAAGGGTTGTGTTTGGGAAAAGGAAAGGAAAATTAAGAAAAATAATTTTGCCAGGCAATAATGGTACATGCCTTTAATCCCAGTACTCAGAGGCAGAGGCAGGCAGATCTATGTGAGTTTGAGGCCAGCCTGCTTTGCAGAGCGAGTTCAAGGACAGGCTCCAAAGCTACACAGAGAAATCCTGTCTTGAAAACCACCCCCAAAAATAATAATAATTGGAATTGCAATGGTAAGGTAAAGGTATTGAAGGGAATAGAAAACAGGTAGATTAGACTGAGATAGAAGACATAAATCGCTTGGACTCAGTTTCTAAACTATATATCTTGCTACTATTTGGTAGTTAAAGAAAGGCCTGAGAAGCTAGTCAGTAGTGGCACATGCTTTTAATCCCAGCAGGCAGAGACAGGTGGATCCCTGTGAGTTAGTTCAAGACCAGCCTGGTCTACAGAGCGAGTTCCAGGACAGGTTCCAAAGCTACAGAGAAACCCTGTCTCAAAAAAAGAAAGAAAGAAAGGCCTAAGAGATGAGGACTATAGGCACAAAATCTGTATAGACTAGTTTTGGAATACTAGTCTAAAGATATTAATTCTGACAAGAATTTTTCTTGCTCTTGTTTTGTTATTCTGGTGCTGTGGCTCAATGCATACTATCTAATACATTTGAGCCAAACACTCTGGCACTGAGCCATACCTCTAGTTCATCAAGCTGTCTCTTAATGAACCACAATCTGTCTTTTTACAGCTATTCAGCTAAGTGAAAGTGGAAGTGACTCTGATGTGGAATCTGGCACTTTAAGACCCAAACAGCCCCGTGTGCTTCAAGAGACTACAAGGATGGGCATGGAAAATGAAGAAAGCATGATGTCCTATGAGGGAGATGGTGGAGAAGCTTCCCGTGGTTTGGAGGATAGCAACATCAGGTAAATGACAGCAATATGCTACTGGGCTCTGGCATCATTTCCCAGCTATGATGACAAAGGACCTAACATCAGATAGCTGTCTTCTGTCAAACATTCCCTGAGCACCTCTACTTAGGCCCTGGGAATACATAGATGAATAAGATATAGCCTGCCCTTGAAAAGCTCTTCTAATGGAATCATCATCATTACAGATTCAATGTCATAAATTCCTAAGAACAAGCTGGGTGGTAGTGAAAAAAAAATAGTAAATGGTGTTGGTTGGGAAATTAAGACTTTTGAAATAGCAAGAGCCTATATTGTAGAGGACCATAAATGGAATGCCAAGGCATTTGGATTTTGTTCTGTCAGGGGTCCATACTTTCAGTAAAAGGAAGTTGTAGACTATGCTGGTACACTTCTTGTAATATCAGTAGTTAGAGCATGAGGTAAGGAAGATCCTAAATTCAAGGTTAGTCAGCTGTGGTGGTGCAGGTCTAAAAAGGGGCAGGTGGATCTCTGAATTTAAGACCAGGCTAGTATGTAAAGGGAGGTCCAGACCAGTAAAACCCTGTGTCAAAAACAAAAACCCAGCCAGGCGGTGGTGGCGCACGCCTTTAATCCCAGCACTCGGGAGGCAGAGGCAGGCGGATCTCTGTGAGTTCGAGACCAGCCTGGTCTACAAGAGCTAGTTCCAGGACAGGCTCCAAATCCACAGATAAACCCTGTCTCGAAAAACCAAAAAAAAAAAAAAAAAAAAAAAAAAAAAAAAAAAAAAAAAACCAGAAAAAACAAAAACCCACAAACCTGGGCTACGTATTGAGGCTCTATCCAAAAACAAACAAAACTGCTGGGTGTGGTGATGCTCACCTGTGCACATTTTCAAGGTGGAGGTAGGAAGGCCAGGGATTAAAGGTAATCCCCTGCTACAGGGTGAGTTCAAAGCTAGGCCAGGGTTACCTGAGACACTGTTTCAAAAAAAAAGAAGAGAAAGTAACATGAAATTTGTATGTTAATTGACTTAAGGGCAGTATGGGACAGAAAATTTCAGTATTCAGTTGAATTTGGGAGTTGTTTGATAAATAATAAAAATTTCATTGAGGAAAGAAAAACAGAAAGGATGGGAAAATGATTTTGGCTTTAAACATGTTGGATTTACTGCACATGTGATCCATCTTGCTAGCAAATAGATAAAATTTTATCTATCATAAGTAAAAACACAAATAAGCTTTGGGATTTCCTCCTGTAAGGAGTTCTGCCTATCAAGAATTTTGAAACAGGTTAATAGGCAGTAGCGGTATAACATAAAAGGCAACCACAGGGTTTTTTCGGGACATGTAGAGGAATGGGGAGGGCAGCTGATTAGAGAAGGAAATTAAGCCAAATATGAGTAGTAGTTTTATAGGGTAAGAAGTATAAGATCTTCTAGAGACTTGGAATGGCAATGTGAAAACCCAATCATGAGGCGCTTTTTAAAGAATACTAGTAGGCCAGAGCTTTGATTAATCTGTGTAATAGAAATGAGTCAAAGAGGTACTTAAAAATAAATAAAAATTATTATTTTTTTAAAGAGGTAGATAAGAACCAAATTGTGAAGGACCCAAATGTGGGCAGGCATTGAGTGAAAACAGTGTCTGATCTGCTTTGTGTTTTAGAACGATTGCTCTATGCCCTAAAGAACAAAGGATAAAAGAAGTGAGCTAAGAAATTCACAAATTCAAATGGCCAATAGCTATATTTTATAACTTTTCTAATAATCAAATAAGTATAATAAACAATGTGATGTAGCTTCTTATTTGTTAGATTGGTGGGGATTATTTTGGGAAAGGGTCTAAGGAAAAAGATACTCTCAAATGGCTGGTAATATGTAAATAGCTAGGGTGGGCAGGAGAGAACTATCACAATTTTATAACTATAAGTAAAAAAAAATTTGCACCCCCTTTGGTTCTAAAATTTCACATCTAGGAAATTTTACTATAAGAATACTTCCCTCCCTCCCTCTCTCTCTCTTTCTCTTCTCTGTAGCTTTCAAGTCTTGAACTTTTTCTGTAGACCAGGCTGGCCTTTGAACTCTCTGAGATCCTCCCAAGTACTGGGATTAAAGGCACGTGCCTCCACCACACAGCCTCCAGCATTTTATTTTTAAATACTTAAGTATCCTAAATACATAGAAAAATAGGATGTATATAAAAATATCTCTGCCAAATAAAATTCTCTACGTGGTGAGATATTGCTGATTCCCCTCCCTTTTCTCCCTATTGTATATTCTAATTTTTTTTTTTTTTGGTTTTTTTTCGAGACAGGGTTTCTCTGTGGCTTTGGAGCCTGTCCTGGAACTAGCTCTGTAGACCAGGCTGGTCTCGAACTCACAGAGATCCGCCTGCCTCTGCCTCCCGAGTGCTGGGATTAAAGGCGTGCATCACCACCACCCGGCTATTCTAATTTC
>NW_026068052.1:178650-181666 GCF_014885135.2 Alexandromys fortis | reverse complement strand
TTTTTTTTTTTTTTTTTTTTTGGTTTTTTTTCGAGACAGGGTTTCTCTGTGGCTTTGGAGCCTGTCCTGGAACTAGCTCTGTAGACCAGGCTGGTCTCGAACTCACAGAGATCCGCCTGCCTCTGCCTCCCGAGTGCTGGGATTAAAGGCGTGCATCACCACCACCCGGCTATTCTAATTTCTTTAACAGTGACTATGCTGTTGTAATTTTTTTTCAGAAATAAAATTAGAATAAACAAACAGAAAATAGAACATTTTAACAGAAGCGTGAAGAATTAATACTAGGGCCATAAAGACTTATTTCAGTAGTGCAGGCCAGGGAAGTTAACGCAAGACTAAGTGACAGCAGACAGAGCAGGAGTAGAAAGGAGGTAACAGAGGCAAGATATGTTAGGTTATTCAAGACTGCTACCCAAATTTGGATGCATAGATGAGTGAAACTAAATACCAGATGAAACAGTAGGACTTGACAGCATTTGTGGTCTTGTAACTGGTAGTGTGTGTTAGTTGGTCAGTGTCAGGCAGTTTATTTCAGGTTCTTGTATATAAAGCCAAGAAGTTGAGCCCTTTAATCCCAGCACTCGGGAGGCAGAGGCAGGCGGATCTCTGTGAGTTCGAGACCAGCCTGGTCTACAAGAGCTAGTTCCAGGACAGGCTCCAAAACCACAGAGAAACCTGCCTCGAAAAACAAAACAAAACAAAACAAAAAAAAGAAGTTGATGGTTTTCAACCGGATCATTTTTTTCTTAGGGGCATGTGAAACAGTCAAGAAACCATTATTTTAGTGTCTTGAGGAGGGTGAGATGAGCTAATCCCTTGGCAGTACAAAGCACTAGTCAGCTAGTGGGTGGTGTCCAAGCTTGAAAGATGTCGTTTCTCTTCTCAGTTATGGGAGCTATGAAGAACCTGATCCCAAGTCGAACACCCAGGATACAAGCTTCAGCAGCATCGGTGGGTATGAGGTATCAGAGGAGGAAGAAGATGAGGAAGAGCAGCGCTCTGGGCCCAGCGTGCTAAGCCAGGTCCACCTGTCTGAGGACGAGGAGGACAGTGAGGATTTCCACTCCATTGCTGGAGACAGTGACTTAGACTCTGATGAATGAGGCTTCCCTTAAACCTCTTAAATCAGCCCAGATCGATTGCCTTTCCCCTAGCTTATTTATATGTGTATATTGACAAATGATGTGATCAGATTACTACCTTAGCTTTAGTAATAGGTAAATAGTAATCATCTCTCCAGATTCTGAAGTAACAGGTTCTTTCCCCGTGCCACTACCAAGAGAGAACAGACTCACTCTTCCCCATTACACTCTTTTATTCCATTTATTGTTCTTGGTGTATAAACATGGCACCATTTCACTTTCTAATTTGCAGGCTGGAATAGGTTAAAAAAAAAAAAACCTCTGCTGAAATAGAGAATTAGTTACTGATGGTCTGGCTCTGTGCCACACTTAAAGTACAAATATATTGGACAAGCTGTTTGTTCATGTATTACTTACTTGGATATACAAAGCCTTGTTCCTAAATAGATTACAGAGACATAGCTTTAAATCTTTGAAACAGCCTATATATCCAAAATGATAGGGATTGTATGAGTGTGCTCTTCCCTGCCCCAGGAAAAAATATAGAAAAATGGTGTCATAGGGCAAAGACTATAAAGCAAATGGAAAAGATCATGTGTGGAAAAGCAGAGAAGTCTTCCAGAGACCATCTGAAAGCTGGTTGTTGAAGAAGTCATTGGTAGGAGTGTACCAGCTCAGAAAGTCCAGGCAGGGTGTTAACATGAAAGGAAAAGTTCAAAGTCTAGATATGACTTGTTTGTACCTGCCTTGTTTCAGATAGGATGCTGGAATGACTAGACATGACACTGAAAGAAAGACAGGAATCATATCTTCAAGAGCTTTACATTTGAGCCTGGCAATGGTGGCGCTTGCCTTTAATCCTAGCACTTAGGCAGAGGCAGAGGCAGGTGGATCTCTGAGTTCAAGGCCAGCCTGGTCTACAGAGTGAGTTACTCTGGGCTACACAGAGAAACCCTGTCTTGAAAAACCAAAAGAGGGAGAGAGAGAGAGATTTTCATTTGATACCAGTGAGTGAATTTTTTTACTTAAGGAAATGAAGTCTAGAGAAGTACAGATCTGTTTCAGAAAATTTCTGAATATTGAATGAAGACAGGAATTGAGTCAAACTACAGACTTATGATCCCACTTGTGTAAGAGTCAAAAACTAAATGTATATGATATGTTTGTATATACTTGTATGTGCAAAGGAGATGTGAAAGAGTATTTGTTAAATTGTTAACAATGAACCTCTGCAGATGGGAATGGAGAAGAGGTGGTTTATTTGGTTTATGTATACTGAGTGAGTTTTCTGCTTTTATTTCTGTAGCATTTGAATTTTTTAGTGTGTATAATTTTTGTAATAAAATTTTTAAAATTTGCTGACAGCAGTGTGAAGAATGGTTTGGAGGGGAGAGAAAATGTAGTTCAGGCTAAGGGGAGTGGCCCATAGTAGGGTGGAGGTGGCATTGGAATGGAGAAAAGAGGGTTGGCATTGAGACATTTTCAGAAAAGTGTGATCAACATGTCTTCATAACATATTGGCACTTGGGATAGAAAAGGAAGACTGGAAAGGATTTCTAGAGTTTCGATTTGGGAGATTAGATAGGTGCATAGTATTCATTTTTAAATTTGTTTGTATGTTTATTGGAAGGATGTTCCAGACAGAACCTCCCCATGAACAGCCCTGGTTGTCCTTGAACTCACTTTTTATACCAGGGTGGCCTCAAACTCACAGAGATCCTCCTGTTTCTACTTTTCTAGTGCTGGGATTAAAGGAGTGTGCCACCACCAGTAGGCTTAAATTTATTTTTATCTTTATTAATCTTCTCTCCACTTCCTCCCACGAACCTGTAACATAATCCCCACTCTTTCAAATTCATGGCCTCTTTTTATATTTATTATACGTTTCTTTCTTCCTTTTCTTTTTTTCTTCTCTTTTTGTTTTTTTTTTAATG
>NW_026068052.1:142386-178510 GCF_014885135.2 Alexandromys fortis | reverse complement strand
TTTTTTTTTTTTTTTTTTTTTTTTCCAAGACAGTTTTTCTGTGTAGCTTTGGAGCCTGTCCTGGAACTCACTCTGTAGACCAGACTAGTCTCAAACTCACAATCCATTTGCCTCTGCCTCCTGAGTGCTGGGATTAAAGGCATGCACCACCACTACCTATTTATTTCTATTAAGCGGTGGTGTGAGACATAGTTGGGTGTGGTAGTGCTTGCCTTTGATCCCAGGCAAATTTTGAATTCAAGGCCAATCTGGTCTATAGAACAAATTCCAGGGCTACACAGAGAAACCCTGACCTGAAAAAGAAAAATAAAATTAAAAACTAATAGAGAACAGGTAGTTTCCAATTGCAAGGATCATAAGATCCAGAGTAAGAAACTTCTAAATACCAGTGTATTAAAAAGTGATATTCAGGCTAGAGAGATGACTCAGAGGAGATCTGGTGCCTTCTTCTGTTGTGAAGACATACATGCAGACAGAACACTGTATACATAATAAATAAATAAGTAAATCTTTTTTTTTTTTAAAGAAATGATCCAAGGGCTAGTGAGGTGGCTCAGTGTTTGAGAGCACTACCTGCTCTTCCAGAGGACCCGGGTTCAATTCTCAGCACCCACATGGCAGCTCACAATTGTTTGTAACTCCAGTTCCAAGGGATTTGACACCAATGCACATAATATAAAGTTAAATTTTTTTAAAGTGATCCTTCAGGCAGATGGATCTTTGTGCGTTCAGGGCCAGCCTGGTCTACAAAGCGAGTTCCAGGATAGCCAGAAATGTTACACAAAGAAACCCTGTCTTGAAAAACCAAAAAAGAGAGTATATTTACAATGAGAAGACTGAACTCTGCTTGCCAAGAAAGTATAGGAATGCTCCACAGGGAAAACTGAAAAGCTAGATCACGATGGCAGGCGTGATGGTTATACCTATAATCCCATCGCTTTGGAGGCTGAGGCAAAGGATGCTTTGGAGTTGGGTCAGCCTGGGCTATAAGACTAACTTAGGAGAAAACAACAGTTGATAAGTAAGTAGGAATTTAGCTATTAGCTATAGGGACCACGAGTGGGAAAACACTATAAGCAGAGGGAATGCTTAGACATTAAACAACATATTCCAACTATAGGTAGTTCCAGTTGAGTTGGGATACAGAGAAAGAACATAGCTGTAGATAAGATTTTCAATTTCAGGATCAGATGGTTATTTTAGAACAATTATTTTGGTAGCTGTATGATTTTGGATAGAGAGGAAGGGTGCCAGATGGTAGATGATTGCAACATAAGCCATAACTGAGTCACTGGTAGCAGGGATGAAGTGAGACTTAATGACTGAATAATAGGAAGAAAAGAGAATGGAACCTGTGTTTCTGACTTCAGTTTTTAGTTACTAGCCAGGCAGTGGTGGAGGCAGGTGGATCCCTGTGAGTTTAAGGCTAGCCTGGTCTACAGAGTGAGTTCCAGGACAGGCCCCAAAGCTACACAGAGAAACACTGTCTTGAAAAATAATTTTAAGAAATACTAAACTGGCCAGGCAGTGGTGGCTCACGCCTTTAATCCCAGCACTCGGTAGGCAGAGGGAGGCGGATCTCTGTGAGTTTGAGGCCAGCCTGGTCTACAGAGCTAGTTCCAGGACAGGTTCCAAAGCCACGGAGAAACCTTGTCTCGAAAAAGAACAAAAAAAAATCTGAAAGCTATCATATGTACACAGAGGACCTGGTGCTGACCCATTGTAGGCCCTATAATTTCTGCTTTAGTCTCCATGAGTTAATATGAACTTTGCTCAGTTGTTATAGTAAACCTTGATTTCTCTAGACTAGCTGTCCAGAAGGCTTCAGTGATCTTCTTGTGTTTACCCTCTTCCCTACCTTCACCACAGTTAAAGGTGTGCACCCCTGTGACTGGCTTTTTACATGGGTTCTGGGGTCTGCCAGATGGTCAGAGGGTAAAAGTGATTGCTGCCAAGCCTGAAGACTAAATCCAATCCCTGATACCCACAAGGTTGGAGAAAACTACTCCCCCTCAGTTGTCTGACCTCCACGTGCATGCTCACACATGATCAAGAAAGAGAACACCAGTGAGATAAGCATGGGTTATGGGGATCCAAACTCTGGTCCTCATGATTGGGGGGTAGATACTTTACTGCCAGTGCCATCTCTCCAGCCCTGTTCTTTTTTGTTTGATTGATTTTTGTTTTTAGAGACAGCGTTTCTCTGAGTAACAGCCCTAGACCAGGCTGACCTTGAACTCACAGAGATCATCCTGCTTCTGCCTCCTGAGTGCTGGGATTAAAAGCCTGCACCACCTGTTTCTTTTTATTTTCCTGTCTTTTGGTTTTGGAAGAGATAGGGACTTTGTTGCTACTTCTAGGCTGCTCTAAACTCACTAAGTAGCCAAAACTGGTCTCAAACCTTGATTGGCCCTCCTGCCCCAACTTCTTGAGTGCTGAGATTTCAGATGTTTGCCACCAGAGTCAGCTCAGTGTTCATTTTAAATGGTACCAATTTGTGTGTACATTTTTTTCTCCAGAGGTTCTTAGCAACACAGTTGTTAAAGGGGTAGAAGTAGAAAATACATTGTGTGTTAGGCTAAATGGTGCACATCTTTGATCCTAGCACCCAGGAGTTAGAGGCAGGTGGTTCTGAGTTCAAGGCCAGCCAGGGCTACAGAGTGAGACCTTGTCAAAAATAAATAAATAAAACACAGGGCTGGAGAGATGGCTCAGAGATTAAAGGAGGTTGCAGTTCAAGAGGTTCTAAGTTCAATTCCCACCACATAATGGCTCACAACCATCCATAATGAGGTCTGGTGTCCTCTTCTGGTATGCAGACATACATGCAGGCAGAACACATAAATATTTAAAACGCACACACACACACACAAAACAAGCCCATAATGTGAGGACCTGGTTATAAGAGATAGTTTGGTGAAAAACCTTCATGGTGGTGCTTACCGTAATTCAGCACTTATTAATCTGTCTTGAGGCAGGAGGATTACAGTATGATCTTTGGTTCTGCCTTTTTTGAGATGAGGTCTCACTTTCTAGCTGTGGCAGATCTGAACTCACTAGGTAATCCAGGCTGGCCTTGAACTCACAGAGAGCCTCTCCTGAGTGCTGAGATTAAAGGAGTGCCCCACTTTTATTTTATGTAAGTATTTTATCTCGATGCATGTAAGTGTACCTGATTGATGCCTGCAGAGTCCAAAAGAGGGCATCAGATCACCTATGGAGGTATGGATAAGGTTGTAAGCCACCATGTGAGTGATGGAAACCAAACCAAGGTTCTCTACAAGAGCAATAAATTCTTTTAATTTATTGAACTATCTCTCCAGCCCTGTAATACCAGTTTTGAGGCCACTCTGAGGTATATTAGCAATACCCTGTCTCAAAAAATGTTTAAATAATTTTGTATTTTTATGTGTGTGTATACACACACTTTGGTGTATGTGAGAGAATAATTTGTGTGTGTGTGCACGCACATGTTTATGTGTGTGTTCTGAAAGGACAACTTGTAGGAGTCCCTCCTTCTATCACATGGATCTCAGAGGTCCAGTTCAAGTTGTCAGACTTGTCTTCAAGCACCTTTACCTGCTGACCCCACCCCTCCCCCCAAAATATGTTTTCAAAAGTGTTGTGAAAGCCAGGCAGTGGTGGTGCACTCCTTTAATCCCAGACTCTGGAGGCAGAGGAAGGTGATCTCTATGAGTTTGAGTTCAGCATGCATTGAGTTCCAGGACAGCCAGGGCTGTTACACAGAGAAACCCTGTCTTGCAAAACCAAAAACAAGTAAAAGCTTTTAAAATTGATATTATTTTTAAAAGAGTTATTTACTTATTATGCATATAATGTTCCTCCTGCCTATATACCTCCATGCCAGAAGAGGACCCCAGATCTCATTATGGATGGTTGTGAGCCACCATGTGTAGTTACTGGGAATTGAACTCAGGACCTCTGGAAGAGCAGCCAGTGCTCTTAACTGCTGAGCCATCTCTCTAGCCCCACTTTTTAGTTTATTTTTTAAATTATATATATGTGTCTATGTGTGGACAGGGGGGTGTTAGATGTACCTGGAACTGAAGTTAGCAGGTATAAACTGTAAGCTGCCTGATGTGGGAGGAAGAAATTGAACTGAGACTTCAGAACAGCAGTCTGTACAGTGGACCACTGAGTCATCTCTCTAGTACTGTAAAATCATAATTTGAGGGCTTGGAGAGATGGCTCAGCAGTTGAGAACACTGGCTGCTGTTCCAGAGGACCTGAGTTCACAACTCCCAGCACCCACATGGCAGCTCACCATTGTTTGTAACTCCAGTTCCAGGAGATCTGAAATCCTCATGCCAATGTACATAAAATTAAATAGATCATTAAAAATCTTAATTTGAAATTGTAAGATGCATTTATTACAGATTGAGCCTTTTGTTTCTTGTTCCATAATGTCAAAGTTTTGTTATTGTTTGCTTTTTCTGAGACAGGGATTCTTAGTGTAGCCCTGGCTGACCTGAAATTAGACTAGGCTGGCCTTGAGCTCAATGAGATCTGCCTGTCTCAGAAAACAAAAACAAACCAAAAGAACAAATGTTCTAGGTGACCATAAAAAACAAGTATTAGGTGGTCATGGTAACAGAAACACACACATCTGCAGTTAAATAGGCCTATAGTTTGAGATTAAGAATCATAAGCCATTTTCAGGCTGAGCTTGCCGATTTATAACATGATTTAGGCCAACACATTTTCCTTGCTTGAAGAAAACTTTCTATTCTTTCCACCTCCTCCAGCCTTCTAAGTGAAATGCCAGCTGGGACTCCAGATTGCGGCTGAAGAGCTTTTTGGACCAGAAGGAAGAAAACATTTTAGCAAAAATCCACATTTCAGACCCAAGGGCCTTAGAATTGTAATGTGGGGTTTGGGATGTTACAGTCTTGTACTGAATAGCTTTACTGGTGGGGACCTTGAGCAGTTCCTTAGAGTTCCCTTTCTTCAGTTTTCTGGCTGAGTTAGAGTTTCATAGGTGATTTTGTCAGTAAAGTATATGGCTGTTTCCAGGCAATTGCGGCCGCCTGCCTTTAAGCCTTTAATCCCAGCTAGTTCCAGGACAGTCATAGACACGCTCCAAAGCTACAAAAAAAAAAAAAAAAAAAAAAGTATACAGCTGCTGGGATTGGATGTGAGTTGAATGTGCTCCCAAAGAGCTCACTTGTAAGCTTGAATCTCAGTGTGGCATGGGTATTGTGACAAGACTTACTAGTTCATTAGGGGCCCTGCCCTGAAACTCCACGCAGTTTTGGGTTTTGTTTTGTTTTGAGACAGGGTTTCTTCTGTGTAACACTCCTATCCTGGAACTAACTCTGTAGACCAGGCTGGCCTTAAACTCACAGAGTTCTGCCAGCCTCTGCCTCCCAAGTACTAGGATTAAAGGTGTGCGCACTGCCACCACCTGGCTCTTTTATTTTTTATAATGATTTAGTTATTTATTATACATAGTGTTCTGACTGCATGTCTGCCTGCACACCAGAAGAGGGCACCAGATCTTATTACAGATGGTTGTAAGCCACCATGTGGTTCATGGGAATTGAACTCACGACCTCTGGAAGAGCACTCAGTGCTCTTTTTTTTATAAGACTTTTTTATTACTTATACAATATTCTGCATGCATGTGTACCTGCATCCCAGAAGAGGGCACCAGATTTAATTATAGATGGCTGTGAGCCACCATATGGTTGCTGGGAATTGAACTCAGGACCTCTAGAAGAAGAGTCAGAGCTCTTTTTTTTCCTTTTTTTAATTGATATTTATTAAGCTCTACATTTTTCTCTGCTTCCCTCCCTGCCTCTCCCCTCACCCCTTCAATCCTCCTCCCAAGGTCCCCATGCTCCCAATTTACTCAGGAGATCTTGTCTTTTTCTACTTCCCATGTAGATTAGATTTGTATATGTCTCTCTTAGTGTCCTCATTGTTGTCTAAGTTCTCTGGGATTGTGGTTTGTAGGCTGGCTTTCTTTGCTTTATGTTTAAAAACCACCTATGAGTACATGTGATAGTTGTCTTTCTGTGTCTGGGTTACCTCCCTCAAAATGATGTTTTCTAGCTCCATCCATGTTTCTGCAAAATTGAAGCTGTCAGGCCAGGCGGTGGTGGCGCACGCCTTTAATCCCAGCACTCTGGAGGCAGAGGCAGGCGGATCTCTGGGAGTTCGAGGCCAGCCTGGTCTACAAGAGCTAGTTCCGGGACGGGCACCAAAGCTACAGAGAAACCCTGTCTTGAAAAACCAGAAAAAAAATTCAAGCTGTCATTATGTTTTTCTGCTGTGTAGTACTCCATTGTATAAATGTACTACATTTTCCTTATCCATTCTTCAGTCGAGGGGCATTTGGGTTGTTTCCAGGTTCTGGCTATGACAAATAAAGTTGCTATGAACATAGTTGAGCACATGTCCTTGTGGCATGATTGAGTATCCTTTGGATGTATACTCAAAAGTGGTATTACTGGGTCTTGAGGAAAGTTATTTCCTAACTTTCTGAGAAATCGCCACACTGACATCCAAAGGGGTTGTACCAGCTTGCATTCCCACCAGCAATGCAGAAGTGTTCCCTTTTCCCCACATCCTCTCCAGCATAAGTTGTCATCAGTGTTTTTGATCTTTGTCATTCTTACAGGTATAAGATGGAATCTCAGAGTTGATTTGATTTGCATTTCTCTGATGACTAAGGATGTTAAACATTTCCTTAAGTGTCTTTCAGCCATTTTAGATTCCTCTATTGAGAGTTTTCTGTTTAGGTCTGTACTCCATTTTTTTTAATGTGATCTTTTGGTGTCCCATTTCTTGAGTTCTTTGTATGTTTTGGAGATCAGACCTCTGTCTGATGTGGGGTTGATGAAGATAGTTTCCCGTTCTGTAGGCTGTCGTTTTGTCTTGTTGACCATGTCCTTTTCTTTACAGAAGCTTCTCAGTTTCAGGAGGTCCCATTTATTAATTGTTTCTCTCGGTGTCTGTGCTACTGGGGTTAAATTTAGGAAGTGGTTCCCTGTGCCAATGCATTCAAGTGTACTTCCCACTTTCTCTTCTGAGAGGTTCAGCGTGGCTGGCTTTATGTTGAGGTCTTTGATCCATTGGACTTGAGTTTTGTGCATGGTGATAGATATGGGTCTATTTTCATTCTTCTACATGTTGATATCCAGTTATGCCAGCACCACTTGTTAAATATGCTTTCTTTTTTCCATTTGATATTTTTGCTTCTTTATCAAAGATCGGGTGTTCAAAGATGTATGGATTGATATCCGGTTCTTCTATTTGGTTCCATTGGTCCTCCTGTCTGTTCTTATGCCAAGAGTCAGTGCTCTTAACTGCTGAGCCACCTCTCCAGCCCCCGCAGTCAGTGCTCTTAACCTCTAAGCCATCTCTCCAGCCACCAGGCAGTTCTTGCGAAGGTGAATTATTATAAAAGAGTGAGACTAACTCCTCCCCACTCTTAGATTTCTTACCTTATGATGTGATCTCTACCCCTCACATGAGCTATCACCATGATGCCATCTTCTCTAATGTGACACAGCCAAGGAGATCCTTACCAGAGGCTGAGTTCATAGAGTTACCCAAGCTTGAGCTTTCTTCTAAAATTAGGAGCTAAATAAACTTGTTTTCTTTGAAAACTATGTAGCCTTGTATATTTTGTTAGCATGATAGCAAGTAAATGTCAACTATTACAGCTCTTCAGGATAAGCAGAAGTTCATACACTTTTGTGCTTGAAGTTACTTTGCTCTTGTTTTTCCATATTTTTCTTTGAGACAGTAGGTCATGTAGGTCAAGCCTTGAATTCCTTTTTCCTGCTTTCACCTTCCAAGTGTTGTGATGACAGGTGAATAACATAATGTCTGACTTGGAATTATTCTATTCTCAACATGAAATCTTTTTTTTTCCGAGAGAGGATTTCTCTGTAGCTTTAGAGCCCATCCTGGAACTAGCTCTTGTAGACCAAGTTGGCCTCGAACTCATATAGAACTGCTTGCCTCTGCCTCCTGAGTGCTGGGATTAAAGGCATGTGCCACCACTGCCCAGCTAACATGAAATCTTTTTTAAGGTTTATTTTAAGTCAAGGGTGGTGCCATACTCAGCCCTTGGGAGACAGAGGCCAGAGGACTCTGAGTTCAAGGCCAGCCTGGTCTCCATAGTGAGTTTCAGGTCAGAGGGGACTATGTAGAGACCTTGTGTCAAAAAGCAAAATACAAAAAAGGAAGGAAGAGCTAGAGAGGTGGCTCAGTGCTTAGAGCACTGACTGTTCTTCCAGAGGTCATCAGTTCAATTCCCAGCACCCGTATGGTGGCTTACAACCATCTAAAATGGTATCTGATGCCTTCTTCTGGCATACAAATGAGTACATGCAAATATAGCACTCATATGCATAAAATACATAAATAAATAAGTCTTTAAAAATTACAAGTTATGCCAGGCAGTGTGTAATAGTCTGTCTCTCTTCAAAAGAGGTAGCTGCTACCTTGACTCCTCTCCTCCCTGCCCCCCATCTCTTTCTGTCTCTCTCTGCTCTTTCCCCTTCGCCCATTTCCCTTCCATAACCCACTAAATAAATATCCAACCTCACTCTGCATGGCATACCTATCTATCTCTTATCCTCTGCAGTTGGGGTTCCAGCTCCTTGTGATACTGGCTGCTCTGTCTCGGTCTCTCACCCGCCACACGGCTGACTCCCTGCATAGGACCTGCTGGCCCTCATGGTCCATGCACTGCTTGGGCTCCCTGGCTGGGATGGTTGCCTTCATGGCCCGCTGTGGTCTCATGCCCACTGCCCATTGCCACCACTCAAAAGGACCTGCAACATTTTATTTTTACTATTACATTGGTACTTGTGACTCAGCCAGGCTCTCCATGTTCCCTTCTGCCCATGGGCAGGCTGGCTGAGGACAAGTGAAACACTGGACTTTGGAACTAGGTTTCTTTACAACAGGTCTGCATCCTATCTGCCTCAATGCCAACCTCTATGCACACCAGCAACTTCAGTGGTGCGTTTTCCCTTTGCAGTTCCCAACCACAGCCTTCACACCTATGGTTGAGCCCTTTGTTGACATTTATCTCTAGTTGCTTTCCATAGCTAAAAACATGACCAGACAACCCAGGGTTGGTCCTATCACACTAGCACTGCACAAAAATGCAGTGCATTCGATTTGGGGGCTCAGGATTCCTTGGATTTTTCTTTCTTTTTTTTCTTTTATTTTCTTTTGGACCACGCGTAAGTAGTCCCTGCCATGAGAAACCACTCGGAGCGGCCTCTAGCCTCTCTGGCTTCTGAGTTGCCCTGACCAGAGCTGGTCCGGCTTTAACACCCTGCCTGTAGAGAGAGGACACTCTCCTACAGGCTCTGTGGTGTTCGCCATTATTTCACACCCCACCTATAGAGAGAGGACACTCTTCTATAGGCCCTGTGGTGTTTTCTGTGGGTTTTCACATTTTCAGCTATGCTATAAACCCTCAAACTATGCTTCACTGGTGTCCTGCCAGCTCCACTTTTCCTCAAACTGCCCCTGCCACCTCTGCCAACCAGATTGGTTGGATCCATGGGGCAGCTGTTTTCAGTTCCATTCTTTGCTCCCCACAGCAGCTCGTGGCATGGCAGCTCGGCAACAGGGCAAATCATGCCTCTAGGTCTCTCGTGTTATTGTGTTTAAATCTCCCACGGCTCAAAAAAACGTAGCTTCTCCATACAACATGTGACCGCTGCTATTTTGACTGAGGTCAGGTGGACTTACTACATCTTCACCGAGGTCAGATGACTTCACTGCCATCTTAACTGAGAGCCAGGTCAGGTGACCAAGTCCCACCATCTTTGCTGAGGTATTCCTTACCTAGTCCCCAGCTCTCCAGGCAGATTCTGTACTGTAGTTATAACTCATCTATACCCGGTAAACAGCCCTCAACTGCTATGGCATTTAAATGCTTAATTATTAAAAAACTTTTCATAACAAAAGAGACAGGTTGGCTCCTAGCAGCAGCACTCTATTTCCTCCAAAGAATACAGAAGACAGATGGGCACAGAACAACATCCATCCACAATTTGCTTCAACTGCCAAGCACTGATCACTGGGACAAACTGCCTTTCATCTAAACTGAAGATCACCAGGCAGTGGACAGAATCACTGGAATCACAGCCTAGCTGCTCGGGTCAAGGTAGGCTTGTCTTCCTACAGATTTCTAACCCACAGGATCTTCTAGCAGGCCCTGCCCTAAATAGCAAAATACGACCTTCAGCGACCATGGAAGACCCTGAGGAGTAGCTCTAGGTGCCAACCAAGTAAGTGCTCTGTTGTTTTTTAATCAATAACTCAAGTAAAATTTTATCCTTCTCAAAGATCTCTGATGTATTTTCACAGCTGAGAGGTTTTGTCAGTTTAAAAGGACAACCTCACCAAACAAATTTCAACAAGTACAAGTTATCAAATCTCTTTCATGCTGCCTTCCATAGTCTTAAAACTACTTTTCATTGTGCAAAAATATCTGTCACAATCACTGTGCTGCTGTTTAAAACTTACGTTTTCACAAATCCAAAAAATTCTTGTAAGTTCCAGGGAGCCGAATTGAAGGATCCACCTTAAACAGGTCAGATACACCCCTCTCAATGCCCTGAATTTTTTTCCTAAACTTAACTTTGTTCTGTCAATGCCATAAACAGGTGTAAGAGACACCAGACAATTCCATACCACAAACACTGAACAGGAGCAAAGAGACCAGCTACCCCAGGATGTAGCCAGCACCCAGCTTTCTCAGGTCCCCCCCCAAGACGACACCCACAAATAAGCAGGAAGCAGTCTTGAGAATCCGCTGTCCCAATTCCTTTAACCTGTTGAGCCTAATCTCCTGCCTTTTATTATAAAAAGAGATGGGAATGTAATGGTCTATCCTGTTCCTTTAAGAGACAAGCCCTGCCCACTCCCCCATCCACTGAGGCAAGCAGACTTCCTTCTGCTTCCAGCCTGTGAGTCTCTTCCTTTCCTTATCTCTCCCAAAGAGGTAGCTGCTGCCGTGGCTCTCCCCCATTCTCTCTCTCTGCCTCTCTCTGCTCTTTCCCCTTCTCCCCTTCTCCTCTTTCCCTTCCATACCCACTAAATAAATATCCAACCTCACTCTGCATAGCATGCCTATCTGTCTCTCACCTGCCGCAGCTGCAGCTCCAGCTCCTGTCTTGGTCTATCACCTGCCACATGGCTCCCTGTCTAGGGCCCACTGGCCCTCATGGCCCACGCACCACTCGGGGACTCCCTGCCTGGGATGGTTGCCTTTGTGGCCCACTGTGGTCTTGTGCCCGCTGCTCATTGCTGCCACTCAGGGACCTGTGGCATTTTATTTTTACCATTACATGGTGGTGGCGCATGCCTTTAATCCCAGCACTCAGGAGGCAGAGGCAGGTGGATCTGAGTTCGAGGCCAGCCTGGTCTACAAGAACTAGTTCCAGTACATGTTCCAAAGCTACAAAGAAACCCTGCCTCGAAAAACAAAAACAGAAAGAAAGAAAGAAAGAAAGAAAGAAAGAAAGGAAGGAAGGAAGGAAGGAAGGAAGGAAGGGGAAGGGAAGGAAGGAAGCACTTGCTTAAGTTTGGTTCCCAGCACCCATAGGGCAGCTTCCAGCTGTCTAATTCTAGTTCCAGTGACACCCTCTTGCCTCCACGGGCACCATATATGAACAGTGTTGTAATTCTACTGACCTTCCCTGTCACTTGGGTACCCTGTCCCTTTAAGAGACAAGCTTCGCCCACTCCCAATCCCCCCATTCCCCCTGAAGCAAGCTGATCTCCCGCCTTCTCTTCTTTCCTCTGTCTTTCTTCTGAAGAGACAGTCTCTGCCTTTTCCTTTCCCCTTTCTCTTTCCTTTCTTTCTTTCCCTCTTCCCTCTCCCCCCCCATAACCCCTTACCCTTATGCCCTTCCTAATACCCACTAAATATACCCAAGCTCTCTCTGCATGGCATACTGTCTGCCCCCCTCCCCAGGTCTCCCAACCACCAGGGGACCTGCCAGAGTTGTATTGCCATAAATCTTTCAAATACAGTGCACACATATACATGCAAGCAAAACACTGAAACATAGAGAATACATCCTGGTGTAATGGTGTGCACCTTTTCTCTTAGTACTCCTCGCATCCTTTATTTTAGTAGGAGTTTTGGGGGAGGCAGAGGCTAGCAGATCTCTGTGAGTTACAGGACAGCCTAATCTAAAATGGAATTCCAGGACAGGCAGGAGTAAGCCTGTCTTTTAAAAAAAGTGAACAAGTTTTAAAAGCCCTGGAGCTTTCTGTGCTGGAGGCCACGGCCCTGGAGGGAAGATCCTCTGTTCACACTCCGCCCTTCTGGCAAATCCCCTGGGCTTTAGTTTATCATCTGTAAGTGTAAGATGATAAGATCAACACCCAAGGCACTTTTACTAGTGTCTGTAGTTCTAGCTTCTTGGAAGGCTGAGTCATAAGTGATTGAGTCTAGGCATTGAAGTCAGCTCAGGCAGCAAGGGAGACCCTGTCTCAAAAGAAAGGAGGGAGGGGGTTGAAAGAGAAAGGGAGGAAGGAAAGAAAAAGAAGGAAAGAGAAAAAGAAGGAAAGAAAAGGAAGAAAGAAAAAATAAAAATGCATTGTTTAGTGCTTAGGATAATGTTTGGTTCACAGTAAAGCTCTATGGTTGTGGTGCATGCCAGCAGAATTTGCTGAAGGAGGTGGAGGCAGGAAGACAGCCTGGGCTACACACACTTTGGTGAAACCTTGTCTGGGGTTGGGTGGGGGAAATATTTTTTTGAGACAGGGTTTTTCTGTATAGTCTTGGTGCCTGTCTTGGAACTAGCTCTTGTAGACCAGGCTGGCCTTGAATTCACAGAGATCCACCTGCCTCTGCCTTCTGAGTGTAATAGATTAGGTAAAAATGCTGCAGATCCCCGAAGTGGCTGCAGGCAGTGGGTAGCAGATCCTGAGAGCAGCCAGTTCCAGGCAGGGATAGCACAGTTTCCCCAGTTCCTGGAGTGGCTGCAGTGGTTCATGAGTCCCAGGCAGGGAGCCACATGGTGGGTAAGAGACCTCAATGGGGCAACCAGTCCCACGAGGAGAGACAGATGAGCATTCCATGAGACCACACCGCAGGTCTCCAAAGGCAGCTGGTCTCAGGCAGGGAGCCACATGGCTGGCGAGAGACAGAGACATGGATAGGCGTGCCATGCAGAGTGAGGTTGGCTATTTATTTAGTGGGTTATGGAGGGGAAAGTGTTGGACTCTAGCGTCCAAACACCGAGAAGGAGTCGCCCCCAGAGACCATCTCACACACCACAGCCGATGCAAAAGCATGAGGATTTTATTAATTCTGTCATGACAGGGTCCCCCAGCATTCGGGAAGCCGAGGGACCTCGAATAGCGGGTACGGTCTACTTTTAAAGGGGCCACAGAAGCAAGGGGGGTTGTTCTTTGACTATTCTGATTGGCTTATTCGAAAGGGCTATTACCAATAATTGACTGGAGAGCTGTTGCCAGATCAGATGAGGTAAGAGGTCATTTTGACCCCGTTTCCCAGGGGACCGAACCAAAGCATACGTATATTGGTAATTGTTCAGGAACTGAGTAAGTGCGAGTGTAGCTGTTAGGTCCTTGGTTCCCAGGGGAGGAGGGGAAGCACTATGGCACAGAGGCTGAGAGGATTCAGAATTGTCAAAAAATGGCTTCAGGATTGTCTTATAGTCTTACAAAAGGAAAAAAGGGGAGAAGAGCAGAGAGAGGGACAGAGAGAGGGGGAAACTGAAGGAGAGAAGTGGGGAGAAGGGAAAGACAGAAGCTGCCTCTTTGAGAGGGAGACTGAAAAGGAAGGACTCAGTCTGGAAGCTGAAGATCAGTTTGCCTTGGCTGATGGGGGAGGGAGTGAGCATGGCTTGTCTCTTAAAGGGACAGAGCAGACCATTACACTGAGTGCTGGGATTAAAGGTATGTGCCACCACTGCCCAGCCTAATATTGTGTCTTTCATGACTAGTTTATTTTGGAAGAGTACATATCAAGTATTTTGTAGATTTGTCTGATGCTGTCCATATTATTACACTGGAGTTATACATTTTAGTGACTATCAGAGCTGAAGTATGTTTCTCATTGCTTCACACACACACACACACACACACACACACACACAGAGTACTTACTAAGAATTGAACCTAGGACCTTGCATGTGCTAGCTTAATACTCTGTCACTGACTAAACTACAACCCCAGCCTAGAATACTCAGTTCTTTAGAAGCATGTGACTAAGTACAGGTCACATTTAGGAAGCAAAATTAATGTCAGCCTCCTAAAAGAAGGTGTTAGACATATGTTAAACCAAACATAGTAGGACTGGAGAAATGGCTCAATAGTTAAGACCAGTGGCTGAGAGGCTGCAGGTTTGGTTCCAAGCACCCACATGGCAGCTCAAAACCATCTATAACTCAAGTTCCACGAGATCTAAAGTCCTCTTATGCTCTCTGCTGGCACTGTGTGCATATTGTACACAGACATACATGCAGGTAAAACACCAGTACACATAAAGGTAAATCTTAAAAGAAAAAAAAAAAACAAAGAAAAAACCCGCTATGGTTATTTAGTGTGTCTGGCATGTGATCTTGGAAACTTTTCAGTTACTGATCTTATGTGTGGGTGTACATGCATTCAGTGGCACACTTGTGGAGGTCAAAGGAATTTGAGAGTTGGTTCTCTCCCTCCACAAAGTAAGTCGTGGGGGTCAGACTCAGGCCATCAGGCTTTGGCAGCAAGCACCTTTACCTGGTGAGACATCTCATCTGCCCAGAAACTAGTACTAAAAGCTTCCCAAGTGACCCAGATGTTGTTATAGTGCACATGTGTAATCCCAACACACTTTTTGTTGAGATAGGGGTCTCTGTAACTCTGGGGTTGTAGCTTTTGAGATAGCCTGTCCTGGAACTTACTTTGTAGACCAGGCTGGCCTTAAACTCACAGAGATCCGTCTGCCTCTGCCTCCCGAGTGCTGGGATTTTAAAGGTGAGCACTGCCACCACCGCCTGTCTAATCCCAACACTCTTAAGGCTAAGGCAGGAGGACTACTTTGAGTTTAAAGATAGCCTGTGCCACATACCTGTTCTAAAAAAAAAAACCCTCCACCAGGTACTTACTTGTGGGGCAGAGGCAGATAGATCTCTGTGATCTGTGAGTTCAAGTTCAGCCTGATCTTTATTGCAAGCTTCAGGCTAACCAAGGCTATACAGTCATCGCCCCCTTCAAAAGTTACACATGGTTGTTGTTCCTGAATATACTGCATGAGTGCAGTGCCCATGGAGGTCAGAAGAGGGCTTCTGATCTCTGGAACTGGAGTTACTGATGCTTTGTGAGCCGCCATGTTGGTGTTGGGAGGTGAACACTGGTCCTCTGCACAAGAAGCCAGTGCTCTTGACTGCTGAGCCATCTCTCCTGTCTCCCAATGGTCACTTTTACTAGTTACTTAAAGGCTAGTGAGATGGCTCAGTGGGTAAGGGCACTTGCCTTGCAAGCTTGATGACCTTAATTCACTCCCTGTAACTAACTCCATAAACTTGTCCGCTAACCTCCACATGTTCACGTCATGCACATATGATAATAAATATAAGAAACTCCCCAGCACTTGGGAGGCAGAGGCAGGCGGATCTCTGTGAGTTTGAGGCTAACCTGGTCTACAAGAGCTAGTTCCAGGATAGGCACCAAAGCTACAGAGAAACCTTGTTTCAAAAAAAAACATATATTGTCGCGTCCACCCTCGTCCCGCAAGGAAAAACGCAACACCCGGAGCTCTTCTTGCAGCAGTTTTCAGGACTTTATTCACAATAATCTTTCTCCTTCTCCTTCTCTCTTTCCCTCTCTCTACCCTCTCTCTCCTCTCTTTGACCTCTCTCTCCTCTCTTTGACCTCTCTCTCTCCTCTCTTTGACCTCTCTCTCCTCTCTTTGACCTCTCTCTCTTCCTTCCTCTCTCCTTCTGGGCAAACCTCTCCCAGCCCTTAAGTAGGCATGGGCTGCCAACCCCGAACTGCCAGGTGGGCACTGCCCATAGGTTCACGCATATGCAGGCAGCTGATGATCATTGCGTGATCATAGCATAGGTCAGGCCTTAGCCATCTCAGGAGTTGATTATACATCTCCATCAGGTGTGACATCACGCAGCTCGCTACTATATATATACATATCACTGTAACTCTAGCTAGCCTCAAAATCATGGGAGCCCTGCCTCATCCTCCTTTGAAAGTGCTTAGCATTACAGGTATGAGCCATCATGCTGAGCTTCCAATTTTAGATAATACAGTAATGACTTCCAAGAATATAGCTTTTTTTTCCCCATAGTTTTTGCTTCTGTCAAGTTGACTTTACAGGGATGGGCATGTAGTTTTACTGGTTAAGCTTGTTTATCAAGTCAGAAGCAATTGGTTTAACCCCAGCACACATAAAGCCAGACAGATAATACATGTACAAAACTCAGAGCCAGTACCCAGTATGGAATTATGCATAGTGCGAGTGGCCCATTGTAGCTAAAGTGTTGAATGTTTGAATGAGCAAGGGCAAAGAGGGGTGGGAAGGAATTCAGAGCAAGCACGGCGTGCCACAAGTCCCCAGAGGCCATGGTAAGGAGTCTGGAATTTGTCTTGATCTTGCTGGATTATCCAGAATTGTAAACAGATGTAGGCTGCCATTAGGCTTAGAGAGATTAATGCTGGCTTTAGAGTATATATTGAATTGGTGATGCAGCAAAGAAATCAGGCTTGAAGACAGAAAAACGTGTCCCTAGGGTGAGTCCAGATGAAAACTGACAAGGACATCACTGAAGTGATGGCAGTGGAGTTGGAGAGGATGGGATGCATTTGGGAGATTTGAGGAGGTAGATTTGCACACATTTAATGACTAATGTTATTGAGAGGCAAGAAATAATGAGGTGGTGCTAGAGAGATTGCTCAGTGGTTAAGAACACTTGTTGCTTTTGCAAATGACTCGTGTTCAATTCCCAGCACCCATATGGTGTTTCACAAACATTTATAACTTCAGTTCCAGAGGATCCAGTACCCTCTTCTGACCACCGAGGACACCAAGCATCCACACAGTGCATACACATATGTACATAAAAAACAGCCATTCAACGTGAAAATAAAGCAAATTGAAAAAAATTTAAATAAACAACTTTTATTTTTTTATTTTTTGGTTTTTCAAGAGAGGCTTTTTTAGTGTAATCTGAGATGTCCTGGAACTCAATCTGTAGACCAGGCTGTCCTCAAACTTAGAGATGCACCTGCCTCTGCCTCCTGAGTGCTGGGATTAAAGGTGTATGCCACCATCTTTTGGCTAATATTTTACTCTTATAAACCAAGTTCAAGACCAGCACACACACAATAAATATATTAAAATTTTTCAAATTTTATTTTTGAGATTATAATACAGTCACAGTATATCTCCCTTCCCTGTCCTCCCTCCAAACTCTCCAGTAAAGAAAGAAGAAAAATGTTGCAAATCTGGGGCTTAGGGGCTGGAATGATGTCTCAGCAGTTAAGAGCACTTGTATACTGCCCCACAGAGGATGTGGCTTACAATTGCTTCTGGCTCCATCTCAGGAGATCTGATACCCTCTCTGTCATCCAAGAGCACCTACATGCATATGGTGCACGTAAACTCAGGAGGACACATATAAACATGTAAATCATTTTTTAAAATTCCAGGCTTACCATGACTGAGGAGGTCATATGCCCTAGGGGAACTTACTGTTGTTACAATAGAGGTCATGCTAACAAACCACCTTCTTTCTTTTTTAATTTTATTTTTCACTTTTTATTTGTTTATTTTGAGACAGGGTTTGTCTGTGTAGCCTTGACTGTCCTGAAAGTTGCTCTGTAGACCAGGCTGGCCAGCCTCAAACTCACAGAGATCCTTCTGCCTCTGCCTCCTGAGTGCTGGGATTAAAGACATGCACCACCACCCCCGGCTAAAATCCATTTAATGTAGAATTTAGCACCATTACTTTACTTTTAACCGTGTCCATTTGGGGGACCATATGCGCACATGTGAGTACAGATGCCTGCGGAATCCAGAAGAGGGTGTTGGATCCTCTGGTGCCAGAGTTACAGCTAGTGAAAAAATTGCCTAATGTGGATGCTGGACTTCAAACTTGGGTCCTTTGCAAGAGAAAAAAAAAGTAAAAGTAAAAGTTCCTGTGGACCCATTTTCCCAGCACTGACATGAATTCACTTTTCATTGTCCATTGGACTCCTCTCAATTTATTTTCCTTTGGTTTTCCGAGACAGGGTTTTTCTGCGTAGCTTTGGAGCTTGTTCTGGATCTCTCTTCGAGTGCTGGGATTAAAGGCATGCGGCACCACTGCCCAGGGTCCTTAAAAGTTTTAAATTTTAATTTTGTATGGATGAGTAGTTTTGCCTGCTTGTATGTATGTCTATGTATCATGCATTTTGGAGCTGGGTGCTGGCAGGGGTCAAAAGAAGGCATCAGATCTTCTGGAACTGCTGCTATGGATAGATGTGAGCGAATACATGGGTGCTAGAAACCGAGCCCTGTTTCCTCTACAAAAGCAGCAAGTGCTCTCAACGGATGAGCCATCTCTTCAACCCCTCCAGTAACCTCTTAGGCATTGTCACAAGCCATCCACTTTTAACTTGCGCTTCCCGGCAGCAGAAGGCAAGTGTCTCCACTTGGAGAACACACCCTCTCTCTCTCTCTCTCTGTAGTGCGATCAGCATCTTGTCTAGTGGGGCTATCCAAATCCTTGAACAGAATGCTTTGTGTGTGCTGTGCAATGTTCAGGCTTAGCTATTCTTGTACTTACTAGCCCTCACCTTGCTGTTCGCCCAACCTCCTACTAGGTCCCTTCGTCTTCCCTTCCTTCCTCCTTCCTTTCTTCCTTTTTTCTTTTTCTCTTCTGCCTACACACTTTCTTTACATCCCCCACTCCCTTCTCCTTTCATCATACTTTTTGGTTTCAGCTTGTTGAGGCTGGTCGCTCAATTGAATCTAGGCATTGCTATGAAGTTCCTTTGCTTGTTTAGGTTTTTTAATACAAGGCCTCACTATCCATCACTGAAGTTGCTGCTTGTTAACATTGCAGTACTGCCCTCTGTCACTGAGCTATACCTCCAAACATGAAGGTAGCTTTCAGGGGTTTTTTGAAGTCCCTAACCTAGTTCATTGTAAGTAAAGAAGATTATCTGGGACCATGGGTGTGTCTGATTCAATCTGAAAAGTAGAGGCCTTTCTCCCTCCTTCCCTTCCTTTCTTGAGACAGGGTATCAACATTGTAGCTCAGGTTAGCCTCAAACTAATAGCAAGTCTCCTAAATACTAGGATTACAAATTTGAGCCGCTATCCCCAGCTGAGGTTTCCCTTACAAGAGATATTCTCCCAGACTATGATCTTGAAATATAAACCCTTTGCTCCTACTAACAAAAAGAAAGAAACAGACAGACAGACAGACAGAGAGATGGAGACAGAGATTTTCCCTGTAAATGGCCTCATTGCCCTGCTCCTGTGAACTCTAGCTTGCCCCTCTCATGCCCTGCCCTGTGTGAACTTGCCCTGCTCTCCCTACAGCTGTGGGAGCTCATTTCTTGGCATAGATCATGTGTGTTATGTGTCTTCTGCTATTTCTGTTTCTCCGAATGACCCCTGACACATCTTTCAAAGTCTTTGCTCCATCCAAGCCAGGACTTCATTCTCCTGATAAGCACCGGAGGCAGTGTGTGTCACCTGCTCAGTTTATCTGCTCTCAGTTCCAGGGAGTACTTAGGGATACTTGAGCTGTCAGGGCCTCGACAAGGAGGAAAGCTCAATGGAGGTCCAGCGAAGGATTTCCCAGGGTCAGGGATTACTGGTTGCTTGATGAGAGTAAACAATGGATAAAAAAATGGATATACACCTGAGTCCTAATTAATAGAAATAGCGATTGAAGAAATAGATAAACAAATGAGAGGACTGGAGAGATGGCTCAGAGGTTAAGAGCATTGCCTGCTCTTCCAGAGGTCCTGAGTTCAATTCCCAGCAACCATATGGTGGCTCACAGCCATCTGTAATGAGGTCTGGTGCCCTCTTCTGGCCTGCAGGCATACATACAGACAAAATATTGAATACATAATAAATAAATATTTTTTAAAAAATGAGAGAAGCAGTCTCCGGCTCTGAGGCATTCCAAGTAACTGTGGAGACTGGACACTGACCTCAGAGAGCTGAACATTACTCTCTAATCCTTGGGTATGGGCTGTGCACCATGACTCCCCTTAGAACAGTGCTCTGCAAGGGGACATTTACGGGGTGGGGGGAACATTCCTCCATTCAAAATAAGACATTTGTAGGGCTGGAGAGATGACTCAGAGGTTAAGAGCACTAACTGCTCTTACAGAGGTCCTGAGTTCAATTCCCAGCAACCACATGGTGGCTCACAGCCATCTATAATGAGATCTGGTGCCCTCTTCTGGCATGCAAGCATACATACAGGGAAGGAATGTTGTATACATAATAAATAAATAAATCTTAAAAAAAAAAAAAAAAGACATTTGTAGCCAGGTGCTGGTGACACGTGCCTTTAATCCCAGCACTCGGGAGGCAGAGGCAGGTGGATGTCTGTGAGTTTGAGGCCAGTCTGGTCTATGGAATGAATTCCAGGACAGGCTCCAAAGCTACACAGAGAAACCCTGTCTCAAAAAACCAAAACAAAACAAGAAACATACCACATTTATTGAGGCTGGAGAGATGACTCAGCATTTAAGAGCACTACAATAGGCTCTTTTTCTTTGTTTTGAGCCAGGTTTTCACTTTTTAGGCCTGTCTGGCCTGGAACCATCTATATACTCTACGCTGGCCTCAAACTCACAGAGATTCACCTGTCTATGCTTCCTAAGTGTTAGGATTAAAAGAGTGCAACAATATGCCTGTCCCCAGGGGCAGTGGTCTTGATTCTTTTGTTTTGTTTTTGATCTAGGGTCTTATTCCATAGCCAAGGTTGGCCTGGAACTCACTATTTAGCCCAGATAGATTTTGAATTTGAAACAATTCTCCTGTCTAAGCCTCTTAAGTGCTGGGGTTATGAGTGTGAGCCACAATAGCTGACATGCTTCTCTGTGTGTGTGTGTGTAACTTAAAAAAAAGATTTATTTTTATGTGTATGGTTGTTCTGTCTACATGTCTATGTACTATGTGCATGCAGTGCTCACAGATACCAGAAGAGGGTGTCATATCCAAGAGGGTGTGTGTTCCAAGTCATAGCTCCAGCTTCAATAAATAAATGTTTGCTTTTTTAATGAAGGAAAGTTTCTCTTCTATAAAGTCTTCCTTTGCCCCATACTGTACTATTTGGGTATACTGAAGTCTGTATAACATCTGCTTTTGTTATTTTTGTAAATCTAAAGCTGTACTAAAAATATATATATTTCTCCAAAGAAGACAGACAATCAACAAGCACATGAAAAGACGCTTAACATCACTGAGCTGGGTGTGTGGCACATGCCTGAAGTCCAGCTGTTCGAGAGACTAAGGCAGAGCCGGACAGTGGTGGCACATGCCTTTATTTATTTTTTTAAAATATTTTATTTATTTATTATGTATACAGCGTTCTATCTGTGTGTATACCTGCAGGCCAGAAGAGGGCACCAGACCCCATTACAGATGGTTGTGAGCCACCACGTGGTTGCTGAGAATTGAACTCAGGACCTTTGGAAGAGCAGGCAATGCTCTTAACCACTGAGCCATCTCTCCAGCCCAGGCACACACCTTTAATCCCAGCACTCGGGAGGCAGAGGCAGTTGGATCTCTGTGAGTTCGAGGCCAGCCTGGTCTACAAGAGCTAGCTCCAGGACAGCTAGGACTGTTACACAGAAAAACCCTGTCTCGAAAAACAAAAGAGAGAGAGAGAGAGAGAGAGAGAGAGAGAGAGAGAGAGAGAGCGCAACTACAGTAGGATCATCACTTGAGCCTAGGCGTTTGAGGCCAAATTGAGCACCACAGTTAAGATGCCGATCTCAAAAAAATCAGAAACAAGGGGCTGGAGAGATGGCTCAGTGGTTAAGAGCATTGCCTGCTCTTCCAAAGGTCCTGAGTTCAATTCCCAGCAACCACATGGTGGCTCACAACAATCTATAAAGAGATTTAATGTCCTCTCTGGCCTGCAGGGACACATGCAGACAGAACCCTGTATACATAATTAACAAGTAAATCTTAAAAAAGAAAAGAAGAAAGGAAGAAAGAGGAGGCTGAGACAGTAGAATCGCCACGAGTTCAAATCAGGCCAGGGTTACCTAGCAAACAAAGCAAACAGGAGGAGAGAAAACTAAAGAGTGTGGGTGAGGGTGTGGAGCAATGGATGCCCTCATACTTCACTGCAGAAGACCTGGCCTCTGGAGAAAGCAGTATGGAAGTCCTGGGGCGGGGTTGGGGGTTGGGGGAGGGGTCTGTAAGAAAGACTGTAAGTCCCTGGGCTGGGGAGATGAGTCAGTGAGTAAATGGCACATGAGTCTGATTACCTGAACTAGGATCCAAAGAATGCAGGTAAAAGCCAGACACAGACTTTAGCAAAGGAATCTGTAATCCTAGAGGCCAGGTGAGATGGCTCAGAGATTAAGAGCACAGGCTGTTTTTCCAGAGGAACTGGTTTTGATTCCTAGCACCCACATGATGGCTCACAACCATCTATAATTCCAGTTCTGGGAGTAGGGGCTTTGAAGTTTCAAAAGAAATGAGTTATTTCCAATGTGCTGCCTGCTTCCTGTTTGTGAATGAGGAGGTGAGCTCTCAGCTGCCGCTTCAGAGCCATGCCAGCCTCCCTGCTGTGTGCTCCCTGCCACGGTGGTGGTCACGGTGGTCATGGGCTCCTAGCCTTCTGAAATTGTAAACCCCAAATAAAGCCTTCCTTCTGTAAATTGCCTTGGTCATGCTGCTTTGTCACAGCAATAGAAGTGTTACTGATCTACCTGATGATTTGAGTTCATCCCCTGGGATGCTCATGTGGAGGATGAAGAGAACCAACTCTTTTGTTTTGTTTTCATTTTTCGAGACAAGGTTTCTCTGTAGCTTTGGAGCCTGTCTTGGAATTCGCTCTGTAGACCAGGCTGGCTTTCAACTCACAGAGATCTGCCTGCCTCTGCCTCTGGGTTTTTTTTTTTTTTGGTTTTTCAATAAAGGGTTTCTCAGCCTGGAGTTAGCGGTGGCATGTCTTTAATCCCAGCACTCAGGAGGCAGAGGCAGATGGATCTCTGTGAGTTCGAGGCCAGCCTGATCTACAAGAGCTAGTTCCAGGACAGACACCAAAGCTACAGAGAAACCTGGTCTTGAAAAAAAAGCATACAAAAAAAAGAAGCTCTGGCTGTCTTAGAACTTGCTCTCTAGACCAAGCTGGCCTTGAACTGAGATCTACCTGCCTCTACTTCTGCCTCTGAAGTACTGGGATTCAAGGGGTGTGCCACCACTGCCTGATGAGAAGTTGTCCTTTTGCTTACACATGTGCACCACAGCAGGTGCACTCTCACACATACGCACATTCAAGCACACGCATACACACAGCACAAATAAAATAACGAAAGATCTCTATATGTAGCTTAGTGTTACAGATCTTTCTTAGCATGTCCAAAGACCTACATTGAATTCCTAGTACTGAAAAAAAATGTCAGGGAAATGGTAACTGGCATAAAGAGGGAGGATAAGAATCAAATGCCTGGAAGACAAAAGTAACAGGGCCCCAGGACTGACTGGTCCCTTGTGTCTCTGGACAGGAGACAATGAGTCCACATTCCTGGTTCGTAATGAGATCTACATTCGCCACAGCTGCTTGTGGACAGCAGCAAAAATAAGGCTGACTAAGTAGAAAAGACAGTTTTTAAAAAGTGTTCAGTGGGCTCCCAGAATGCAGAATGTGGAGAAGAACCATATTGCAGGCTCAGCTTCCAGGAAGATTGCTCCCCCAGCATCACAGAAGTGGCAGAATGAACGGTACACATTCACCCACACAGAGGATAGCAGGAAAGAAACTGCTTCTGTTGCTTCAAGAAGGCAGTCTTGAAAACATTGGAAATTCCCTGTCTGAAAGAAGATGAGAGAGGGGAAGCCGAGTGATGGTGGCGCACACCTTTAATCCCAACACTTCGGGAGGCAGAGGCAGGCGGATCTCTGTGAGTTCTAGGCCAGCCTGGTCTACAAGAGCTAGTTCCAGGACAGGCTCCAAAACCACAGAGAAATCCTGTCTCGAAAAACCAAAAAAAAAAAAAAAAAAGAAAGAAAGAAAAAGAAAAACCAAAAAGAGAGAAAGAGAGACAGAGAGAGAGAAAGGAGGATGAGGAGGATGGAAAAAAGTTCCACACAGAATAGGTGTGTGTGTGTGTGTGTGTGTGTGTGTGTGGAGAGTTCTGTTTGAGGCATGTACCCTTTCCAGTGTCTGGAGAAAGAATGCAGATGTCTAGTAGGTGGCAGGATATCTGAATGTTAGCGTTTCAGAGAGCGAGAGAGCGGTTAAGAATATAGGGTGGGGCAAGGCTAACACAACACAGGAGATGGGAAGACAGAAAAAAAAAGAGTCCTGTGTTTGGGAAGAAAACTTGCCTGGAATTCTCTGTGCCCCTGGAAGAAGACCTAGTTGCCTACATGCATAAACTAGAGAATGTTATCTTTCACTTTCCATAGGTATATTTCATTTTTTCAATGACTTTCATTTTTTTTCTTTTTTCCTTCCTTTCTTTCTTTTCTTTTTGTTTTTTTGTTTTGTTTTTTGAGACAGGGTTTCTGTCTAGCTTTGGAACCTGTCCTGGAACTAGCTCCTGTAGACTAAGTTGGCCTTGAACTCACAGAAATCCGCCTGCCTCTGCCTCCCAAGTGCTGAGATTAAAGATGTGTGCCACCACTGCCTGGCTCACTGTTTCATTTTCATAGACCATAGGAACAGCATCTCTAGTCCTGTTTCAAATGATTTGTCCAGATCTAAAGGGACAGCTGTAAAGGACCTTTATTGTCAATGACTGTTTTTAGATCCCTCAAGGAGTGAGTGGAGAGGTAGCTTAGCAGCTAAGAGCACATACTGCTCTTGCAGAGGACCCAATTTGGGTTCCTAGTACCCATATCAGGCACCTTACAACCTCTTGTTATTCCAGCTCCAGGAGAACCAAGTTCCTCTGCTGGACTCCTGGGCAACTGCATTCACACATGCACATACCCACAGACACACGCATCTGTGTGCGCGCAATTATATAGAAAAAAATCTTTTAAAAATAGAATCACCTAGGAGACACATCTCTTGACCTGCCTTGAATTTGTCTCCAGAGAGATTTAACTGAGATAAAGGACGCCTTGTGAATGTGGGTAGCACCCATCCGATGGGCTCAGGTCCCAGACCGAATAGTGGAAAGGACAAAGGGAGCCGGGTGGTGGTGGTGGTGCACACCTTTAATACAAGCACTAGGGTGGCAGTCAGGTGGATCTCTAGTTCTGAGTTCAAGGCCAGCTTGGTCTTACAGAACGAGTTCCAGGACAGCCAGGGCTACACAGAGAAACCCTATCTTGAAAAAACAAAACAGAAAAGAAGAAAGGATAAAAAGAGCTGGTGGCCGGACGGTGGTGGTGCATGCCTTGCCTTTAATCCCAGCACTTGGGAGGCAGAGGCAGGCGAATCTCTTTGAGTTCGAGGCCAACCTGGTCTACAGAGCGAGTTCCAGGACAGCTAGGACTGATCAACGGAGAAACCCTGTCGCAAAAAAAAAAAAAAAAAAAAAAAAAAAAAAAAAAAAACCAAACAAACAAACAAAAGAAAAGAGCTGGTGATGAAACTCAGTTGACCTAACAAACACAAAGGCCTAGGCTCGATCCCCAATAGTACATAAATGGGGTGTGGGATGCACACCTGTAATGCCCGCACTGGGGAAATGAAGGAAGGGGAATAGGAATTCAAGGCCAGTCTACTGTACCGTGAGACCTTGTCTCAAAAACAGGTGGAGAGATGGCCCGGTGGGATGCAAGGTGCCTAGCTTGACTAGCTAAATTAGGAAATCAGGGCACCCTGAATTCAAGTGAGAGACCCTGCCTCAAAGCGTGAGGTAGTGGAGGAAGAAGATACCTGCTGTCCATCTCAGGCCTCCATACACATATGCACATATCAGCACATGCACCCCCTCCACGTGCACATATATGCATACGTATATGAAGAGGGATATGCTAAATACATTCTTACATATCTGGTTCATTTTCTTGTCAATTTGACACAAAATTGAGATGATGGGAAGAGATACATTCAATTCAGGAATTGCCCCCATCAGATTGGCCTGTGGGTGTGTCTGTGGGGCATTTTCTTGCCTAATGATTGGTAGGGCAGGGCCCAACCTACTGTGGATGGTACCACCCTGAGGCAAGTGGTTCTCAGGTGTGTAAGAAAGCAGGCTGAACATGGAGAGCAAGCCAGTTGCCAGCACTCCTCCATGGTGTCTGCTTCGGTTCCTGCCCCCAGCTTCCTGCTTTGAGTTCTTGCCCTGTTTTTCCTTGATGATGAACTGTAATCATAGGCTAAAATAAAGTCTTTCCTCACCAACTCAGGGTTAGCACAGCAATAGAAAGCAAACTAGAACAACCCATAAATATAAAAGAGTGCCGGGAAGCTGTCAACAAAATGCTTACTAGGCACGAGGGCATGACTCAGCTCCATCTTGAGCTCCTATAATCTCAGGCCTGGGGTGAGGGAAACAGGAGGATTCCCAGGGCTTGCTGTCCATTCAGTCTATCTGAATTAGTAGGCCCCAGGTTTAGTAAGAGTCCCTGTCACAAAACAAATAAATGGATAAATAAATATGGGGAGAGCAATTGAAAAGGGCATCTGACATGGGCCTCCAGCCTGCCACATTCTCCCCCTCCACATGCATGCCCCACACAAATGTTTGGGTTAAAGCTCCACCCTAGCCCCTGGTGTCCCTATATCCAGAGTCTAAAATGTTTGGGTGGAAAGTTCCATCCCAGGCCCCTCCCCTGGGAGTTGCCTCAGTCAGACTCCACCTCTGAGGAAGCCTGCCAAATGATGACCCCTCCCCAGAGATGCTGAAGACCACTCCCACAGGGTATTTAAATGACTCCCCAGAGATGGAGCAGAGATTTTTCCAGTCTTCCCTCCCCATCTCTTCTCCGTGAGCCTGGAAGGCCACCTGGGAGCACTGACATTCATTAAATCTGTTTTTTTTTCTAATTTGGTTTTATTTGGTTCAATTTGGATTATTGCATCAGCGGATAGGTTTATTGGGCCACAAAAACTTTTTTGACAGGGTTTTGCTGTAGTTTTAACTTTTTTTTTTTTTTGGTTTTTCGAGACAGGGTTTCTCTGTGGTTTTGGAGCCTGTCCTGGAACTAGCTCTNCAGAAACAAGGGGCTGGAGAGATGGCTCAGTGGTTAAGAGCATTGCCTGCTCTTCCAAAGGTCCTGAGTTCAATTCCCAGCAACCACATGGTGGCTCACAACCATCTGTAAAGAGGTCTGGCACCCTCTTCTGGCCTTCAGGCATACAGACAGAATATTGTATACATAATAAATAAATAAATATTTTAAAAAAAATCAGAAACAAGGGTTGGGGTGTAGCTCAGTAGTAGAGCAGATGCCTTACAAGCACAAGGATCAAGATTTAGGCCCCAGGGGCTGGAGAGATGGCTCAGAGGTTAAGGGCACTGGCTGCTCTTCCAGAGGTCCTAAGTTCAATTCCCAGCAACCACATGGTGGCTCACAACAATCTATAAAGAGATTTAATGTCCTCTCTGGCCTGCAGGGACACATGCAGACAGAACCCTGTATACATAATTAACAAGTAAATCTTAAAAAAGAAAAGAAGAAAGGAAGAAAGAGGAGGCTGAGACAGTAGAATCGCCACGAGTTCAAATCAGGCCAGGGTTACCTAGCAAACAAAGCAAACAGGAGGAGAGAAAACTAAAGAGTGTGGGTGAGGGTGTGGAGCAATGGATGCCCTCATACTTCACTGCAGAAGACCTGGCCTCTGGAGAAAGCAGTATGGAAGTCCTGGGGCGGGGTTGGGGGTTGGGGGAGGGGTCTGTAAGAAAGACTGTAAGTCCCTGGGCTGGGGAGATGAGTCAGTGAGTAAATGGCACATGAGTCTGATTACCTGAACTAGGATCCAAAGAATGCAGGTAAAAGCCAGACACAGACTTTAGCAAAGGAATCTGTAATCCTAGAGGCCAGGTGAGATGGCTCAGAGATTAAGAGCACAGGCTGTTTTTCCAGAGGAACTGGTTTTGATTCCTAGCACCCACATGATGGCTCACAACCATCTATAATTCCAGTTCTGGGAGTAGGGGCTTTGAAGTTTCAAAAGAAATGAGTTATTTCCAATGTGCTGCCTGCTTCCTGTTTGTGAATGAGGAGGTGAGCTCTCAGCTGCCGCTTCAGAGCCATGCCAGCCTCCCTGCTGTGTGCTCCCTGCCACGGTGGTGGTCACGGTGGTCATGGGCTCCTAGCCTTCTGAAATTGTAAACCCCAAATAAAGCCTTCCTTCTGTAAATTGCCTTGGTCATGCTGCTTTGTCACAGCAATAGAAGTGTTACTGATCTACCTGATGATTTGAGTTCATCCCCTGGGATGCTCATGTGGAGGATGAAGAGAACCAACTCTTTTGTTTTGTTTTCATTTTTCGAGACAAGGTTTCTCTGTAGCTTTGGAGCCTGTCTTGGAATTCGCTCTGTAGACCAGGCTGGCTTTCAACTCACAGAGATCTGCCTGCCTCTGCCTCTGGGTTTTTTTTTTTTTTGGTTTTTCAATAAAGGGTTTCTCAGCCTGGAGTTAGCGGTGGCATGTCTTTAATCCCAGCACTCAGGAGGCAGAGGCAGATGGATCTCTGTGAGTTCGAGGCCAGCCTGATCTACAAGAGCTAGTTCCAGGACAGACACCAAAGCTACAGAGAAACCTGGTCTTGAAAAAAAAGCATACAAAAAAAAGAAGCTCTGGCTGTCTTAGAACTTGCTCTCTAGACCAAGCTGGCCTTGAACTGAGATCTACCTGCCTCTACTTCTGCCTCTGAAGTACTGGGATTCAAGGGGTGTGCCACCACTGCCTGATGAGAAGTTGTCCTTTTGCTTACACATGTGCACCACAGCAGGTGCACTCTCACACATACGCACATTCAAGCACACGCATACACACAGCACAAATAAAATAACGAAAGATCTCTATATGTAGCTTAGTGTTACAGATCTTTCTTAGCATGTCCAAAGACCTACATTGAATTCCTAGTACTGAAAAAAAATGTCAGGGAAATGGTAACTGGCATAAAGAGGGAGGATAAGAATCAAATGCCTGGAAGACAAAAGTAACAGGGCCCCAGGACTGACTGGTCCCTTGTGTCTCTGGACAGGAGACAATGAGTCCACATTCCTGGTTCGTAATGAGATCTACATTCGCCACAGCTGCTTGTGGACAGCAGCAAAAATAAGGCTGACTAAGTAGAAAAGACAGTTTTTAAAAAGTGTTCAGTGGGCTCCCAGAATGCAGAATGTGGAGAAGAACCATATTGCAGGCTCAGCTTCCAGGAAGATTGCTCCCCCAGCATCACAGAAGTGGCAGAATGAACGGTACACATTCACCCACACAGAGGATAGCAGGAAAGAAACTGCTTCTGTTGCTTCAAGAAGGCAGTCTTGAAAACATTGGAAATTCCCTGTCTGAAAGAAGATGAGAGAGGGGAAGCCGAGTGATGGTGGCGCACACCTTTAATCCCAACACTTCGGGAGGCAGAGGCAGGCGGATCTCTGTGAGTTCTAGGCCAGCCTGGTCTACAAGAGCTAGTTCCAGGACAGGCTCCAAAACCACAGAGAAATCCTGTCTCGAAAAACCAAAAAAAAAAAAAAAAAAAGAGAGAGACTTTCATCCTTTAATTGTATTGATATCTATTCAATGAAAATTAATGCCAATATAAAGCCTGTTTTAACTACATTGCTTAAGTAATTTACCAAGAGAAAGAATGAGAACAATATTTCATGTTAATTTCACAACTGATGTTTAATTTGAGAATCACTAATTCTTGCGAATGAGTATACCTATTAGTGAAGTTCTTCTCATAAGAAAGCCTAAAAAAATGTAAAATGGCAAAAACTGGGGGCTACAGAAAAGTCTCAACAATTATGAGTACTGCCTGACCTTGCAGAGGACTTGGGTTAATACCCAGAACCCATATGTCTGCTCACAACCAAAAATAAAGTTCTACATGCTAAGAAGCCTTCTTCTGACTTTCTCTGGCACGAGTCACACACAGGCTTACTAAGGAAAGCAATTACACAGACAAATTAAATAAATTTAAAAAATTAAATGGCAGAAATAATACATTGTTTTTCATGTACACTTTTATATCAAAGTCAGGTCTGTAGGAAGCAAATACATCTCACTTCCTCCATAAATATGATTCCCCTTCACTTTACATATGAAATAATTGACTGGTATTTCCATGTAATTAGAATACAATTTGAAGCTTGGTTATTACTATTCAACTTATTACATCATACTTCAAATCCTTGTTTGATGAATATTCTAATTAATGATAAAGATATTCTTTTAATATTGTTAAGTATCTCTATTTTACAAAACACATACTTTCATTTAACAGAGTAGGTAATACCTGCAAATTGAGCTGCTTAAAAATGAAAATGCTACAATTTGATACTTAAGATTACTTAGGATGTATGCCCTGTTTTCATTGCACAGATAAAGCTGGCGAGCAGAGAGATGCTTTGTTCCAATATATCACTACCTGACACTGTGAACACAGCATGTGAAGGCACATGACTGACAAGTTCTTGGCAATTATTATAGCATGCAGTTCCTATTTCAGTTGTGTCAAGTTTTCATAAATGAATATTTCATAAACCTTCAATATAAAATTCCTATTGTTACTCCTTGGGGAGGCTCTACTCTTTCCATGTGAGGAACATACTTTTGGTGTGAATCAAAAACAAAGATACCATTAGCTTTGAATTCACTATGAATGTGGACATACATTCTGTGCCTGCTATGTATGTGTTCTTTTTAATAATTTTTAAGAAAATAACTTATTGAAATGTATCTATCTATTTTTCTAAAAATATTTAAGTATTTTTGTCACTCCCTAATTCTTTGATTTCCTTTTAAAATATTATTTCTATAAACTTATTAAAGAATTTCATACTTTGTATTTTGATCATTTGTGTCCTCCATCTTACACTTCCCAGGGTCACTTTTCTTCCATGTGTACTCAGGGTCTGAAAACAAATAAGCAAATGGAAACAAATCAGCAACAACACAGAAGTTATCAAGTCTAGTTTGTGCTGCCCAAATATTTGGTGTCTGCCCTGGAGTGTTGTCCTCCTACAAAGGTTATACCTTGAAAGAAAAGTTTCACTACCACTTTCAACAGAGCTATTGACAAAGCTTCAAATTGTCAATATTTTCTCAGCCCAAGGCGAGACTTCATGTCAACCTCCCCACATCCACACTAAGACTTTGCCTGACTTGACCATACACATTTTATCATGATTACCAAGAGTTCATATGTACAACTTACCTGTTAATCATATGAATGTTCACCATTTTTTTGTAGTGATCTACTAACATTTACATCATTCCAGTAATGCTTTTAAAATGATCCCAAGGCTTTTAGGAGAGAGATGCAATACACGTGTCCTTTTTCGGATTGAACACTGCATGATTTTATGTTCTCTGCATCGAGGCAAGTTATAAGTGTCTGTCTTAGTAGCCACCTAATATATGATGATGAAGTTTCTACAGCTAGAGATAAGAGATACAGCAATCTGTGAGTATAGAAAGAAATGGTTAAGAGGTTTTTTTAATACTATATTCAATTGGCAAAATAATCATAGTATGTCATTCTCTAAAACCTATTACCTGATGTCTAACCACAGTTTATTTTACTGGTGATGGTCCCAGAGAAAGGACACAGTCAATAAGACAAAACAGCAGCCTAGAGAATGGGAGAAGATCTTCACCAACCCCACATCTGATAGAGGTCTGATCTCAAAAATTTATAAAGAATGCAAAAAACTAAACATCAAAATACCAAATAATACAGTTTAAAAGTGGAGTACAGATTTAGATAGAGATTTCTCAACAGAATGATCTCAAATGGTCCAAAGACATTTAAAGAATTACTTAATATATTTAGTCATCAGGGAAAAGAAAATCAAAATGACTCTGAATACTATCTTTTAAAATTGATTTTTTATTGAACCATACATTTTTTCTCTGCTTTCCTTCCTGCCTCTCTCCTCTCCCCTTCAACCCTCCCCCAAGGTCCCCATGCTCCCAATTTACTCAGGAGATCTTGTCTTTTTCTAAGTCCCATGTAGATTAGATCTATGTAAGTTGATCTTAGTGTCCTCATTGTTGTCTAAGTTTTCTGGGATTGTGGTTTGTAGACTGTTTTTCTTTGCTTGTGTTTAAAACCCACCTATGAATGAGTGGATGTGGTAATTGTCTTTCTGTGTCTGAGTTACCTCACTCATGGTAATGTTTTCTAGCTCCATCCATTTTCCTGCAAAATTTAAGATGTTTTTGTCTGCTGTGTAGTACTTCATTGTGTAAATGTACCACTTTTTCCTTATCCATTCGTCAGTTGAGGGGCATTTAGGGTGTTTCCATGTTCTGGCTATGACAAACACATATAATAAATTTGCACACACACATATAGATATATACTTTTAGAGAAGTTGGGTAAAAAACTACTATATGCCTTTCATATTTCCAGTCTGCTCTGCAACTTTACTAAACTATGATTGTTTTAGTTGAGGCAAAGAATTTGTGAGGTAAACTGTCCCTTTATTCCCTAATTAAATGCTGAGAGTTCCCTACTCAGATACTTTTTCAGACATCTAGTCCAGCCCTCAGAAAAAAAAAAAAAAAAAAAAAACAGGGTATTTTTAAAACTTTTAGGCACTTGCTGTTTGGAACATTTAATTATATTAAGCATTTAACTTTTTAAAATATAAGGCATTTAAAATAAATTGGGGGTACTGCAAAGGTCATAATGTTCTGCTTCCTTCAGAGATGCACAATTTAATATTTACTTAGGTTTTATACACATTACATGACTTCTTTGATGTATTGTACTAGGGCTGTTAATTCTGAAGTTGAAAGGGAATTCTTATGAAACCACTTGTAGCAAAGGGTGAGGCAATGAATGTGTTCTCTGTGTATCAATTGCTGGAAAAGGGTCAGGGCTCTTAGCGCTCTAGCTGTATTGCATTGGGGTAATTTCATTCTTTAATCTTCACCACAAAAGCAAAAAGCAGGTGGAGTTCAAAGCAATGGAGTGGAAAGTAGGCAAGAAAAAAAAATCTTAGGAAATGCCTTCAGTGTTAAATTCGCAGAGGCATAACATACTGATGGTGTATCAAGGTAACCGGGGAAGCATCTTCTAAACCAAAGGCCACATTTTCTGGTCTGATTTAGACTATTAGTCCTTTTAAAATTCGTGTGTATTTTTATTCATTTTTGTTTGTTTTGTTTGTTCACTTGCTTACATTTCTAGGCTAATTATCTTAAACTGAATTTAAATAAAAGCAGAACTGAGATCAAGCTTATATTGAAAGTTCAAAGTGAGAATGCTGTGCTCTGATACCTTGTTGAGTTTTTGTTCAGACTCAGAGTTTGAATAATTGAGAGTGCTACCTTGGAAGCACTGGTTAAAATAATTCTCCCAGTTCATTCCCATATTGAGATACTGATTTTGAAATGAAAGCACAGAGAACTCAATTCTTATTCTAAAAATAAAACATTTTTTTTTCTTAGTCATGTGTATATTAATTAAGAAAATGCAATGAAACTTGATAATTTTCAGAAATTGGGTGATATTTTGATGCAGTCTACTTATAGTTCCTAAATCTGTTGGTACTCAGTAAATGAAGAATGTTTTTTTTTTCCATTACCATCAAGAACTAACTTAAGTAATCATCCAGCTTCATTTTTTTATTAAATCATTATGAGTCCCATATTGAAGACAATCAGGTGACCACATGAGGCTCTTCGTTTACTTGTTATTAGTATTTGGAGAATTCCTTACAGTGTGGTTCATCCAGTTCCTCTTCCTCTCAGACAAACACTCCTCTTCCTTACTCACTTAAAGTTGTGTTTTAACTTTGTTGTTGTTGGTTTTTTTTCACTCCCAAATCAGGTCCAGTTAGTGTTGCACATAAATTTATAGATATGTGGAAATTCAGCATGAAGAGAATGATCTAGGCATCATCTCATTAACTGATTCCAAGATTAACCTGAAAACGTAGATGAGATGAGGAAGATGTAAAAGCAGTAGCTGATGAGCCTGATACCCCTAGTTAGGTCTCTGGAACTCACATAGCAGAAAATAATAGCTTCTTCTTGTAAGGTGTTGTTGTCTGACCTTACTATGCATGCCACCATAATGCGCGCGTGAGCACACACACACACACATACACACACAAAGAAAATAAAATATAGCCTTGAAGTTAAATATAAATTAATAAGACAAGCTTCATTGTCCTTCAAGTATCTCTTGCATGAAAATGTTAAAAATATAGGAGAAAAGGAATATTTTGTTTGAATGTGAGTGTATGTGAGAGGAAGTTTGTGCCTTAAATCTTAAATATAGTTGTGAGAATATCCATCAAGAACATATTATGAATATTATAATGAAATTCTTGTCAAGTATTTTAGGATTCTTGCAAGCCACCGTGTTAGAATAGATCATTCTACAAGTGGCTGCATGAAATCAAGAATACAAATTAGATTCTTTGTATTATTTATTCCTATGAAAACATGCATATCTTAAAGTTCAATTTTAAAGTCAAGTACAAGATATTAACAACTGTAACTACAGATGATATGGACTAATGTCAGTAATGTATTGTTATAAAAAAGTTAGCTGAAATTTCTGACATAATCGTTTGGACAGCAATTAACTATAAACAACTTTAAGGAAAATGCAACTAAGGAAAATTGTCATTATAGCTGGCATCACAACAGAACAAAAAACACGGTGAAGTTTCCTAGTGTCTAGTCTATGATATATAGCATCCACAATTACATTCTGAGTACAAGAGTCTAGCAATGAAAAATTGCTGTGGGGAGCATATTGTTTAGGGACATATGAAATATTGTTTAGGGAAAGTTAGTCTGTCCAACACAAAATCATAGTACTCTGTTAAACAAAGAGGCATAAAGGGAATGAACCCAGATGGGAGAGGATGTGGGGAGGAAATGGAGAAATTACAGGGAGGAGAAACTGTCTTCCGGATATATTGAATGAGAAAAAGTATTTTTAAATCATATAATTCTTATCCTCCAATAAATAAATAAATAAAATATAATAGGATACAACAAAAATAAACAAACAAGAATAGGACAAAACAAACAAACAAGATAAAGCACAGGAAACAATTGCACACACATTCACACCCACAGGACGCCCATAAAAATGCAAAAATTGGAAGTCACAATATACACCCAAAGACCCAAATCCTTAGTCAAATTAGTTCAAAGCCTTAGTGAGTATATCCATTTTATCAAAATTACTTAAGAAAAGATTCACATAACAACAAATGAGAAATCCAGAGAATTGTAAGAGCATGCTTTAAAAACCTGTACTCCATCAAATTAAAAACCTTATAAATGGATAGTTTTCACAGTATGTATCACTTAGCAAATTTAAACCAAGATCACAAAAGCAATCCAAACAGTCCTGCAGTCTCTAGTAAAATAGAAGCTATAACTAAGAGCAACCCCCTCAAAATATTGGGGGAGGGGACAGATGATTTATGGCACAGAGCTCGACCAGATTTTCAAAGAATTAACACCATTAATCTTCAAATTATTCTACATAATTCAACTAGCAACAAGACTGTCCAATTCTTTTTATAAGACCACAATTATCCTGATTTATAAAACCTACCAAAGAGAATTACAGAGCAATTTTCCTAATGAACATTGATATAAAAATTCTCAATAAATTACTTGCAAACAATGTAAGAACATAGTGGACAGATCATGCACCATGACAAATTAGACATTATCTCAGTGACATCAGCAAAAATGGTTCCACATCCATAATTAATTAATGTTATCCACCAAATCCAGAGAGAGAGAGAGAGAGAGAGAGAGAGAGAGAGAGAGAGAGAGAGAGAG
>NW_026068052.1:129190-138541 GCF_014885135.2 Alexandromys fortis | reverse complement strand
GTTTTTCGAGACAGGGTTTCTCTGTGGTTTTGGAGCCTGTCCTGGAACTAGCTCTTGTAGACCAGGCTGGTCTCGAACTCACAGAGATCCGCCTGCCTCTGCCTCCCGAGTGCTGGGATTAAAGGCGTGCGCCACCACTGCCTGGCTACAAAAACTTTTCAACAAACATGCAGAAAAATGCACACAATAAAAGAAAGGAGAGGAAACCAAAAGCCAGAGCACCGGCACTAGTCTGTCTCGGCTTCCTGACTATGAAGTGTGACAGCTGCCGCTGCTGCTGCTGCAGCCCTAGCCTGTTCTCACCAGCGTATCCTGTCTAGCACTATGGACCATATCTTCAAACCACGGGCCAACTAGACTCTTCCTTCCTTAAATTCAAGCTGTTGCTTTTGTAAGCAATTTTTTTCCCCAAGCAACAAGAAAAATGACTAACACAACCATAAAAACTGGCCATATGTGGTGGCGCTCATCATTAGTCCCAGCACCTAGGAGGCAGAAGCAGGTGGATCTCTAAATTCCAGGCCAGCCTGGTCGACATAGCTAGTTCTAGGCTACCCAGGGATACACATTGAGATCCTGTCTCAAAACAAAACAGATTAAAAAAAAAACACTATAAAACAGGTAATAAACCGGGCTATGGTGGCGCACGCCTTTAATCCCAGCTCTTGGGAGGCAGAGGCAGGCGGATCTCTGTGAGTTCGAGGCCAGCCTGGTCTACAAGAGCTAGTTCCAGGACAGGCTCCAAAACCACAGAGAAACCCTGTCTTGAAAAACAAAACAAAACAAAAAACAAATAAATAAGTAAAACAGGTAATTAAGAAAAAAAGAGTAAAACTCTCTGAATGACTGTAGTGAGTACTAGATTCTTAGATGCCAGACAGGCTCAGCACTGTTTCCTTAGGTGTTCACTCTAGAAGGACTGCAGCCACACCAATGGGGACTTCTCAAGGCTCTAAAAGTGTGCATGAAACTCAAAAGTTTTTGGAAAGGTGTGTTTTGTTTTGTTAAATCAATAAAGAACAAGGATTTTTTCAGTCCCATCTCCAGGTACAAAAAGATTTTCTCTCTTTTTTCCTAAGAGAACAGGATGACTGTCTTTTTGATAGAATGGAGAAAATTGCCCTCTATCTCTCATATGGGCTTAGCCACTCAGAAAGTTTGCATTTTAGCCAGGCAGTGGTGGCTCACACCTTTAATTCCAGCACTCAGGAGGCAGAAACAGGTGAATCTCTGAGTCCAAGCCTAGCCTGATCTACAGAGTGAGTTCCAGAATGGCCAGGGCTGAACAGAGAAACTATGTCTTGAAAAAAAAAAAAAACACAATACAAAACCCAACCAAACAAAAAAGAACACTTATTCTCTTGCAGAGGACCCAGGTTCAGTTCCTAGCACCCACGTGGTGGCTCACAACTGTCTGCAACTCTGGCTCCATGGGATCTGATGCCCTTTTTCTTGCATTCCGGGGCATCACATGCACATGGATACATGCAAGCAAAGCACCCATACACGGGGCTGGAGAGATGGCTCAGTGGTTAAGAGCACTGACTGCTATTTGTATCCAGGGTTCAATTCCTAGCACCCACATGGCAGCACACAACTCTCTATAACTCCCAGATTTGACACCCTCACACAGACATACATGCAGACAAAACACCAATACACATAAAATAAAAATAAATTGCTGGACAGTGGTGGCACATGCCTTTAATCCCAGCACTTGGGAGGCAGAGGCAGGCAGATCTCTGTGAGTTTGAGGCCAGCCTGGTGTACAGAGTGAGTTCCAGGACAACCAGGGCTACACAGAGAAATCCTGTCTTGAAAAACCTAAATAAATAAATAAATACATAAATAAATAAATCACTCATACACACAAAATAATAAAACTTAAAAGAAAACCGAGAGAGAGAGAGAGAGAGAGAGAGAGAGAGAGAGAGAGAGAGAGAAGGTGGCTCACACCTGTGAGTTCAAGGCCAGTCTAGCCTATAGAGCAAGTTCCAGGGCAGGCTTCAAAGCTCCAGAAAACCCCTATCTTGAAAGACCAAAAAAAAAAAAAATGTTAAGCAGTCTAGGATGGAGGGGATGGGCGTTGTGACTTGAGGAGAAGCTAGGGAAAAGGCACGGCTGGATATGTGAAGTAGCAAGATCTTTTTGGGGAAGTGCAGTCTGCATGAGCGATGCCAAGTGTGAGCACAAGGAGCTGCGGCAACAGATGAGGCTGGGTTAGTAGGCGGCACTGGCATATGGAGGGCCCTGTGCGGGGAAACTGGATGATATATGACCACCAACGGCTTTTATGCAGGGTATTGACTTCATCCTGGCTTGCCTTTTAGGTAGCCTAAGATCAAGTGTGGAAGAGCAGTCAGGTAGTGCCCAGAGAGAGAGAGAGAGAGAGAGAGAGCAGTTGTAGTTGGTTAAGACTACAGGGAGCAAGCCTGATGGATTCCAGAGCTATTTTGATACCCTGCATGTGTTCTTCTGGCTCCACACCCTTTCACCTATTTTCAGCATGCAAAACAGGCCTGGCCTGGTTTTTTTTTTTTTTTTCCATAGATGCTATTTTATGGTCCAGCTCTTCGCCCCGAAGTAGCTGTTAGGATCTTTGGGAATGGGGTCTCTATCACTAATATCGCCGGTCTACAAATAATCAAAGGCCTTCAGGTGTGAGGTAATTACATTTTCTGAATTTGCTTTTTGTTTCTCTCTTTTAAATTCTTGAGTTAAGACCTCAATGCCCTGAATATTGTCGAGTCAAGCTATTTTTATCTTTTTCAGTGCTATATCACCTAAAGTTCCATATGTGGGGGTGGGAGAGATGGCTCAGTGGTTAAAAGCACATGCTGCTTTTCCAGAAGGCCCAAGTTCAATTCCCAGTACCCACATGGTGGCTCACAACCACCTGTAACTTGAATTTCAAGGGATCTGATATGGGGTATCTTGCCTGCATGTGTGTTTGTGTACTGCTTTCATGCCTGGTACCTGCTGAGGTCAGAAGAAGGTATCAGATTCCCTGGAACTGGAATTATAGATGGTTGTGTACTGCATTTGTGGGTACTGGGGATCAAACCCCCAGGTCCTCTGGAAGAGCAATCAGAACTCTTTTTTTTTTAAATATTTATTTATTTATTATGTATACAATATTCTGTCTGTGTGTATGCCTGCAGGCCAGGAGAGGGCACGAGACCTCATTACAGATGGTTGTGAGCCACCATGTGGTTGCTGGGAATTGAACTCAGGACCTCTGGAAGAGCAGTCAGTGCTCTTAACCTCTGAGCCATCTCTCCAGCCTGCAATCAGAACTCTTAACTGTTAGCCATCTTCCCAGCCCCAACTTGGGTAATTCATAGGATGAGGCTGTAAAGATATAAATATATAAATACTGGTGCTGAGGATATCTCAGTTGTTAAGAGTGTATATCTAGGCTGGGCATGGTGGCACACACCTTTAATCCCAGCACTTGGGAGGCAGAGGCAGGCAGATCTCTGTGAGTTTGAGGCCAGCCTGGTTTACAAGAGCTAGTTCCAGGACAGGCTCCAAAGGCATAGAGAAACCCTGTCTTGAAAAATAAAAGAGTGTATGTCCAACATGCATGGAGTCCTCTTCAATCCCAGCACCACATAAAACCAGAAAGTCTAGCGTAGTGATGTGCCTATTAACTCAGGAGGCAGAAGGACTAGAAGCTCTCTCTTTTTCTGTCTCTCTCTCTCACCCACACATACAAGCACGTGTGCACACACATGGTATCTAATAAATCAAACTAATAATAAGAACCCAGAAAGTAGAAGGGTCATTCCAGAGGCTATGAAGAGAAATGCGGTTAGTATTTGACAGAGTGTCACTATATAGGCTGGCCTCAACATTTTGGAGATCTTCTTGTTTCCACCTCTTGACTACTGAGATTATTGGTTGGCACCCCACCTGTCTTGGAGAGGATTTGTTGCTGTCTTTTTAAATTCTAGTTACTATTTATTAATAAAATGTAGGAATTTATGCTTAAACTCTGTGTGTTCATACCACCTTTGGTTTACCACAGAAGTTACTTCCCAAAAACGTTACTCATAATTGGACTGAAAGAGTATTTGGGAAATGTGGCAATGCAGTTTAACCAAGATGGGGAAGGACAGAGACAGAGAGCAAGGAAAGATATCTTGATTGACGGAGCCATTTTGAGGCTGGCAAGAAACCTGTCATAGAGAAATTCCCAGGAATCTACAAGGATGACCCCAGCTAAGAACCTAAGCAATAGTGGAGAGGGTGCCGGAACCTGGTGGCCCTCTAGAATCTACACTATAGGTTTGCTCTGAATGAAGCTATTTTGTTTTTTCTGTAAGTCTGGGTGAACCCTTATTTTCAGTTCTTTGGATAAAGAGACCAACAACCTGGAAAGGGGCCCAGACCAGACCTCCAGTGTGTGTGTGTGTGTGTGTGTGTGTGTGTGTGTGTGTGGGTGTGGGTGTCTGTGTGTTTGGGGGTAGGGATGGAGAGACGGGACAGGAGCCTGTACCACAGTGCTTGCAAATGTCAGGGGTAATTTCTGAGTCGATGTATTAAAAATGGTTAAACCAGGTGTGGTGGTACACCCCTTTAATCCCAGCACTCGGGAGGCAGAAGCTGGCTGGGTGTTTCTGAGTTCAAGGACAGCCTGGTCTACAAAGTGAGTTCCAGGAATCTGTTTTTAAAAAAAAAATTTTGTTTTGGGTACAAAGAAAGATGCCTCAGCAGTCGAAAGAGTACAAACTGCTCTTGAAAGGACTGGAGTTTGGAGGACCTGGGTGTAGGGCCCATGGGTCTACCCCTGCTCTCAGGGTTCATTTTGAGGACAGTTTCTGGCCACCCAGCGTTTCCTGTTTGTTCCTGTGCTCCCTCAGCCCTGCCTGGTGATTAGCTATAGGGCTTTGTTGACTCCACCTTGGGCTGGTAATTTTCCACCTGTCTGTGGGGGATTCCATTGCGCAGCAGCTAGGTATTTAAGGCTCCCCCACCCCCTGAAGTTTAAATTAACATTAACTTTCCGCTGATCTCCTTTCCAATGACCCAGGTCTCTTGTGTGTTCTTTCAATCTCCAGGCCCTTGCCCGGCTCGTGTATGATACAGTGGCAGTTACAGTACAGTGGTTTGCAAACTGTACCGAGAGTAATGCAGGCACAGGCATTACAGTTGGAGACACCACTGGGGTATCAGGAGTTGCAGTTGGAGGCCCCCGCTAGGAGATCAGGAGTTTACACCTGGGTTTGATTCTTAGCATCCACATAGTGGCTCATAAGCACCTGTATCTTCAGCTCTAAGGGGGAGCTGACACAGTCACATGCACACAGATACACACAATTAAAAATAAAACTAAAGCTGGTGGTGGCGGCACTCACCTTTAATCCCAGCACTTGGATCTCTGAGTTCGAGGCCAGCCTGGTCTACAGATCTAGTTCCAGGACAACCAGATCTGTTACACAGAGAAACCCTGTCTCGAAAAATCAAAAATAAAATAAAACTAAACCTTAAAAAATGGTTAGGATAATTTTTTTTTGTTTTTTATTGTTTACTTTTTTTTTTTTTTGAAAGATGGCAAGGTCCTTTCCCAAGAGACCCTAACAGCTTGTGGGCTGTTTTCTATGCAAACAAACCAAAAGAAAAAGCGTCGGAATTCCTGAGCCGTTCTAAAAATTAGAAGTTACAAATACACCAAAGATTGACCCGGACCTTTCCGTTTAAATAACCAGAGACTAACTGCGAGTGATGTACAATCCAAACCTTTTTCTCCTAGCTAAGGTGCGGAAATCATAAATATCTGAAAACTAAAACCCACAGTCGCTTTTAAAGCTAGAATTCACATTTGGCTATTCAATCTTAATTTTGTAAGTGGGCTAATTTCCAAGCATAACATAAAAGAGGCCGTATTGTCAGATATACAATTAAAGTATTATAACAGACAACAATAAAAGGAGAAGTAGGCTTCTGGTAGAAAATTCCTTTTGTTGCCAATAAATAGGACCACCTGAGTGTGGTTCAGACTCTTCACTTAAGGGCTATCCAAATTAATTGCTAGGAATACTAAACAGCTTTTGGGGAAATCAGCAATGGCTGTGCAGCTGCAGCAGCTGCTTGTTCCCGTCCTGAGGCTTGCTGGAGAATAAGGCAGAACTCAGAGTGCTGGGCTGTTTTTTTTTTCTTTGTAATTTTTTTAAAAATCCCATTTTATGGAAGCCAGCCTCTTCACAGTCTTTTTTGTTGGGATTTGGGAGTGAGGGGGTGGGAGCGATTGGACAGGGAGGAGGGAGAAGTTGTCAGAGTTACTTATTCATCTGAAAAGGAAACATTTGCTTTTAAAGCTGGGGAAACTAGAACAATTTCTGAGCCAGGCCTCCCAAAGCCCTAAATTGCAAGGCTGTGCTTTTGAAAATAACTGTGGGGGTGGGGGTGGGGGGAGACTGTCCTCCTGATGATTGAGTCACAGGAAGAAAAGATCCCAAATTACTAGTTTAAAAAGAATCAAGAACAGGTTTTTCACTTTTTAATCTATGTAAACTTGTGTGTGTGTGTGTGAGCCTGCATCTGCATGTGTGTGCAGTTATCCATGAAGGCCAGAGGAGTTGACTGCCCTGGAGCAAGCGCTACACAGAGCCACTAGGTATGGGTGCTGGCAATTGAATTCTGGGCCTCTGGGAAAGCAGCAGGTGCTCTTAATCACTGAGCCATCTCTTCAGTCCAGTCCCTCCCCGCCCCCACCGTTTTTGAACCTGTCTCCTTGTGTAACCCAGGCCCACCTGCTCTTGTAAACCAGGCTGGCCTCGAACTCACAGAGATCCGTCTACCTCTCCCTCCTGAGTGCTGGGATTAAAGGTGTGCGCCACCACTGCTCAACTGTTTTGTGTATTTTTAAAAGTAGCTTTACATTTTAAAATCTGGCCAGTATAAGAAGGCTCAACTGGGCAGTGGTGGTGTACGCCTTTATTCCCAGCACTCAGGAGGTAGAGGTAGTCAAATCTCCGTGAGTTCGAGCCCAGCCTAGTCTACATACAGAGCGAGTTCCAGGACAGCCAGGACTGTTACACAGAGAAACCCCATCAAAAAAAAAAAAAAAAAAAAAAAAAAAAAAACCAAGGAAAACAAAACAAAACAGGCTGTGGCCTGGGTGTCTTGGCAGATACCTTTAATCTCAGTACTGTGGAAGATCTCTGTGAGTTTAAGACAAGTTCCAGGATTGGTTTTTTTGAGACATGGTTTCTCTATGCAGCCTTGTGGAACTCACGGAGATCTACCTGCCTCTGCTGGGATTAAAGGCATGCACCACTGCCACCCGGTTTTTTTTTTTTTTTTTTTTTTTTTTTTAAAAAGACTTATTTATTACATAGATAGTGTTCTGCCTAAATTTATCCAGGCAGGCCAGAAGAGGAGACCATATCTCATTATATGATGATTGTGAGCCACGGTGTGCCTGCTAGGAATTGAACCCAGGACCTCTGGAAGAGCAGCCAGTGCTCTTAACCTCTGAGCCATCTCTCCAGCCTTCTTTTTTGTTTTTTCAAGATAGAGGTTCTCTGTGTAGCCCTGACTATCCTGGACCTCTGTAAACCAGGCTGGACTCAGATATGCCTGACTCTGCCTCCCGAGGGCTGGGATTAAAGGTGTACGCCACCATCGCCGGGCTCAGCAAAAATTTCTATAGCACTGAAAGTCTCTGTTAACTTGCTGGGCAGGTGGTGGTGCATGCCTTTAATCCCAGCACTCGGGAGGAAGAGGCAGGCGGATCTCTGTGAGTTCGAGGCCAGCCTGGTCTACAAGGGCTAGTTCCAGGACAGGAAACAATAGCTACAGAGTAAACCCTGTCTCAAAAAAAAAAAAAAGAAAAAAGAAAAAAGAGAAAAAAAAGCAGTCTGTTAACTTGTGCTTTAACCTCTTTTTCTTGATTACAAAGGGCAAGGTGCACTTTTCATAATCTCTCAGCAATGCCAAAAAATTCTCCACTTTGTTTGGTAAAACAGCCTTGGAAATATGTCCATTAGGATGTACTGACAGAATGTGAACGGCACAGGACCGATGATACTGGATTGGTCAATCTAACAGAGGAAATTGCATCTTCAGACAAAGGACACCTTGAATAACAAAAAGCTCTATTTCCAGAGCCCCTTGTTGAATGTTCAATTAGACCAACCATTGTCCTTCTACATCTGGTTATTCATAAAAGCCAAATCCGCCATTTGAGTCTTCAATTCTACTGTGAAGTGCTTAGCATGGACACAAAAGCTCACGCTTAAAAAATAGTGGTCATCAGAGGCCCCCAGAAAGAACAGCAACAAGAGCACCATCTAGCACCTGTGCTATTGTCTCCTCTGTCTTCTAGATTGATTTGTCCCCACTACCAACCACCCTGTTCTCTACAAGTGTCGTTTGGCCCCTCTGGAGGGCTTCTCAGTGCCACATGACTGCTCGGCACCGAAGTCCCAGGAAGAGGACAGCTCGTCCTCTCAGACACAGACTGGGCTGGAGAGCCCTCAGAGCTCCTTGGGAGGTTTTTTTTTCTTTTTTTTCTTTTTTTTTTATTCTGCGTTGGAGGTAGCAATGGGCAAACTAGTGGGACAGCGTGACTCATTCCAGGGCTCTGCAGTGAGTCTTGTTGGTGCCAATAAGTAAAGCACGATTCTCTGGTGAAGAGTTTGCTCCCACTTGAGAAGAATAGGAAGAGAACTGAGCAGACAATAGCCTCTTATCTACAAGCACAGAAAATAGTGCTACAGGCACATAGTCATAGGAGAAGAAGCAAGTCTCTATTCTGAAATCTTGAGCTCTTCTGTGGATTGATTTATTTAGTCTCTCGCTCCCACCCTTTGCAAGTGGTTTCAGGTTGTAGACTGCGAACCTCTTTTCAGACCACACTACATGGTAGACTTGGCTTGGAAGGATAAACCAAGGTTTTGGCCTCCCACTTTATTTTTGTTTTGTTCTTTTTGTTCTTGTTGTTTTCATTGAGAAGGCGTTCCACACTGTAGTTCTGCCTAACTTGGAACACATTCATATAGCCCTGCACGGAGCCCTTCTCAAGTGCTGGGATTCCAGGCCTGAAGGACCAAGATCAGGCTCAGCTTTGCCTTCATTTTGATGTGCATTTCCATAGAATTTTTAGGTTAAGAAGGAAACCAAGTGATCCTTGAAGAAGTACGTGAACCTAACTGGCCTTCTGCGCCCTGGTGTTCTTATTGCTCTCAAGACTCTAAAGACTCCTGGCCCCTTTAATCCCAGCACTTGGGAGGCAGAGGCAGGTGGATCTCTGTGAGTTCGAGGCCAGCCTGGTCTACAAGAGCTAGTTCCAAGACAGGCTCCAAAACCACAGAGAAACCCTGTCTCGAAAAACCAAAAAAAAAA